>NC_133324.1:271717668-271967668 GCF_042186555.1 Aquarana catesbeiana
GACCTCAACGACCAGTTGTTGGCGCCGTACCTAGTTGCCCGTAAGGCCAGACGCTGGTATAAAAAGTGTCTGTATACTTATTTCAATTGGCTTTGCTGAACGCTCATGTGCTATACAGAGCTTCAGGATGGACTGGATCCTTCCTTAAACTCCAGGAAGAGATCGTCAGAGCCCTTCTGTTTCCAGACGGTGCTCCACCTCACCTTCCCAATCCAAATGCAGTAAGCCAGCTGCATGAGAGGCCTAGCCGCGTACGGGACCCTGAAAACCAAGCACCACCTTCAGGGTTTCTAAGGGTGTAAAATTTTGATTTCACTCCTTACTGCCTATCACAGTTTCAGAGGCCATGGAATTCCCAGATGGCACACCCCCCAGATGACCCCATTTTGGAAAGTAGACACCCCAAGCTATTTGCTGAGAGGTATGGTGAGTATTTTGCAGATCTCGCTTTTTGTCACAAAGTTTTAAAAATTGAAAGAAGAAAAAAAAAACATTTTTCTTTTCTTTCTTCATTTTCAAAAACAAAGGAGAGCTGCAAAATACTCACTATGCCTCTCAGCAAATGGCTTGCGGTGTCTAATTTCCAAAATGGGGTCATTTGGGGGGGGTTTGTGCCATCTTAGCATTTTATGGCCTTCAAAACTGTGATAGGTAGTGAGGAGTGAAATCAAGAATTCACGCCCTTAGAAATCCTGAAGGCGGTGCTTGATTTTTGGGGCCCCGTACGCAGCTAGGCTCCCAAAAAGTCCCATACATGTGGTATCCCCGTACTCAGGAGAAGCAGCATAATGTATTTTGGGTTGCAATTCCACATATGCCCATGGCATGTTTGAGCAATATATCATTTAGTGACAACTTTGTGCAAAAAAAAAAAAAAAAAGTTTGTCATTTTCCCGCAACTTGTGGCAAAATATAAAATATTCCATGGACTCAACATGCCTCTCAGCAAATAGCTTGGGGTGTCTACTTTCCAAAATGGGGTCATTTGGGGGGGTTTGTGCCATCTTAGCATGTTATGGCCTTCAAAACTGTGATAAGTAGTGAGGAGTGAAATCAAAAATTTACGCCCTTAGAAATCCTGAAGGCGGTGATTGGTTTTCGGGGCCCCGTACGCAGCTAGGCTCCCAAAAAGTCCCACACATGTGGTATCCCCGTACTCATGAGAAGCGGCAAAATGTATTTTGGGGTGCAATTCCACATATAACCATGGCATGTGTGAGCAATATATCATTTAGTGACAACTTTTTGTACATTTTTTTTTTTGTCATTATTCAATCACTTGGGACAAAAAAATAAAATATTCAATGGGCTCAACATGCCTCTCAGCAATTTCCTTCAGGTGTCTACTTTCCAAAATAGGGTAATTTGGGGGTGGGGGTGGGGGGTTGTACTGCCCTGCTATTTTAGCACCTCAAGAAATGAGATAGGCAGTCATAAACTAAAAGCTGTGTAAATTCCAGAAAATGTACCCTACTTTGTCGACGCTATAACTTTTGCGCAAACCAATAAATATACACTTATTGACTTTTTTTTTACCAAAGACATGGCTGAATACATTTTGGCCTAAATGTATGACTAAAATTTAGTTTATTGGGTTTTTTTTATAACAAAAAGTTGAAAATATCATTTTTTTTCAAATTTTTCGGTCTTTTTCCGTTTGTAGCGCAAAAAATAAAAACCCCAGAGGTGATCAAATACCATCAAAATAAAGCTCTATTTTTGGGAAGAAAAGGATGCAAATTTTGTTTGGGTACAACATTGCATGACTGCGCAATTAGCAGTTAAAGCGACGCCGTGCCAAATTGTAAAAAGTGCTTTGGTCAGGAAGGGGGTAAAACCTTCCGGGGCTGAAGTGGTTAAAAAGCTGATGGGAGCGACACACCATACTTCAATAAGTTCCCATATACAGGAGATGTCTTATAAGTTCCTGACAAGTTGGCATCGTACATCGGTTCGATTGGCTCAGATATATCCATCGGTGGATGTTAACTGATGGGGGAATGTAACCAAAGGGGTTCATTTCTGCATTTATGGTGGCATTGCCCAAAGATTAAAGTTTTCTGGGAGGAGATAGCCCCTTGGATTAAGAAAATTACACTTAGGCCTATAGAATTCTCTCCATTACATTTTCTTTTTCATGGGATGCCATCATCTGCTAGGTTTTATAAGAGAAGCGTTACTCCACAATTGCTAAATGCAGCCAAAATATTGATACCTAGATTTTGGAAACAGTCTGGATGTCCCACTATAATGAAATGGAAAAGGGAGGTAGAAAAAATAATGGAAGCAGAGAGATGAATACATATGGTTAAAGACCAACAGAATACATTTAAAGATACATGGGCAGGATGGCTGTATTACTCCTCAGAAATAGGGTGGATTAAACCCTTTTGGGGCAATGCTGCATTATGGATCGCATAGTCTGTGGGATGCATCTGGTGGGGGGAAATTGGGAGGAGATTGGGGGGGTTGTATTTTTTCTTTTTTTGTGTTGTTTTTTGTGTTGTTTCTTTTTTTTCATCTCTGGGACAGTGGAGAAATGATTGATGTCATTAAATGAAGAGAATAAGTTATAATAGTATATTAGGCACGGGATGGGCAACACGTAATGGAATCACATAAAGAAGGGTGGATTGAAATGAAAGGTGGAGAGGTATAAAAATGAAATAGTAGAGTGAGATTATATTGAATTAAAACCCTAAACATAATAGGCCACGAAAATAGTCATTCGAATTTATACACTTTTTTCTTTATTCATATATTTTTTTTATTACTTTTTTTGTATTGTTGGTTGTTTGACAAGTGTTAATTATACTTTGAATAATGTTTTGCACAAATTGAGTTTTGGTTATGGGTAGGCAAGTGGGTGGGCTTTTTCCTTTTTTTTTTTAAATTCTTTTTTTCTCTCTTTTGAGGAGGACATGATCAAGGATGCAGCGTGTTTTCTCGGGGGGGGGGGGGGGTTAGTGTGGTGAAAATTAATGAAAAGATTTATATAGATATATTGTGCAATGTGTATTTCTATGTTGTATGTTGGAAATTGTCTTAATAAAGAAAAAGTGATTATAAAAAAAAAGAAACAAATCTATCTAAGCACAGCGGACTTTGTGGGCATAACATGAGGCAGTAGTTTATAAAAAATATAATGTCTTTATTACAAATATCTAAAATTACATAGAACAGACAAAAACACCCTACTAACTGACAAGGTCAACAAATACACAATTGAATAGACACGGAAGCATGGATCTAGAATATCTTGTATAGAATCCCTAATGGACACAAATACTGTATGAAAACATCAATGAGTAGAATCCATAAGCTTCTCCATGCCTTTTTATCAACGCGTTTCGCAATTTTATACTAGAGATGCTGCAGGATGATAACAATGACCACATGTTTTATTTTTAATGAGAAGAGGGCTATATGGGCTCTTAAAGGTTTTGTGTAAAATGGAATCATGTAAAATAAATGTTCTATTTTTGTAACAAACTCGTAAACAAATATGTTCTCTTTAGTTTGAGATCCCTGCATTAATCTTACCTCATAGTTCTATGCCTCTCTTATTGCTCTTCAAAATGCAGACAACCAGATGTAGCTTTTTACCATGCATCCTGGACATGTCTCTAATTCAAAAAATGTTGTACCACAGTAGTACAATATGCCACTTCACATCTGGTTACCTACTTATATTTCCAGAGTGGGCACTTTTTGGCATTAGACATCACTGGTACCAGGTTCTCCAAAGATCGCAAGCAACTCCTTACCATCATCTCTCTGGTAGCTAAAAAAGACCTTTTTGCAGAAGCAGATTGATTCTGACCCCATCCTTATTTATAAAAACAACAACTTACACCTTCACATGGAGTGGATGGAAGGCTCCCTAAATAAAGAAATTCAGGTCCAAAATTTCTTGGACATATTTAATTTAATGTATCCAAACGCTTGACCTCATAGAACACATGAATATATATGTATATAGTTGGACGATTTCCAGAAACAGAACAATACTCCCAGTCCCTAGTATTAAGAAGAAAATTGTAAAGAGGGAGACGTGGCTCACTCTGGAGGATAGTGGGATTTTAAAGGGAGATAATGTATCTATTTTAAGGTGAGCAATACCGACAATGGTTAGTATAAAAATATAAATTTTATTGAAACAAACGGATAAAAAACAATACAGTCTGATAACAGTCAAAGTACATATTGGAACCGTAGATTACAACTTTTTCTATGAAATCAATTTGCGTAAGTATGCAGGAGCAGCCAACATGTTTCGCTAATCGCTTCATCAGGGAACTACAAGCATTACTGATTTCATCTAGATTGCATAAAATATGAAAAATAGCATTAGTATAATGATGCATATCCCATAATAAATTTAGAAACATCACCAGGTTATTCAGATGAAAAACATTTATATACACAAAGTATCTTATAAGTGCTCACCTGGTCTGATAAAAGAAAGTGAACCACTAAACCGCAGCACTGCACAGCCATATACCCATATGTGGACCACCTGGTGCTAATTTCCCGTGGATGTCAGGTCTGATCGGGTTAAGCTGGTAGGGAAATTGGACCGTGGTAAAATTGTTGAAAAGAGTGGTAATCTAGCAGTATTAAAAGGACAAAATATGTGAGTAATAACTTACAAAAATAAAAGATATTCAAATTAATGATATGGTTGATATTAACCTATATATAGGCAGCATACATATTATATATTATTGGCGTCTATATAAGCAATAATATATGGTGCCTAATGCCACATGTCATAGCAAAATTGCTATAAAGATTTCAACCATGCCGTCTAAAATCTATAGATGATTGATGTATTGATGTTATATAAATTATATTATCCAAATTAATTGATTAATACGCTGATTTGATATATATTGATTAATTTTTATCATTGACTATTAAATTTATGTAATAGATATAATTAATTAATTTTATTAGCCTCTATGAAATAAATGAGGAGTATGTAAGGTATAGAGCAGCCACATAAATGATTTTATTCACCTTGAAGAGATAAATAAATGGTGTATGGGGTATAGAAAAGCCACATAGATAGCTGGGGCTGGCTACTAACATGAAAGAAGAAAAAAGTTACTACATAAACTACTAGCGCAGTGCTGATGATACACCAAACACACCGCATCACAGCAATAGCCGTCCAACCAGAAAGCAAACAACAGTGGAAAACACCCACAATAGGGAAAACAACTCTTACCTTGTGAGTAATATGGATAAGATTATCCTAAGTAGGGGATGAATCAGCAATGTGGGAGTGACCACATCACTATAAGATCAAGATGCGTGTGTCAGGCAAAAAGCCGACACCACCATCTTATATGTACACGGTCCCACCGGAAGTGAAGGGTCGGAAGCGACCCCTGACATCACATCCGGTCCGGGCGTCCCTGCAGATGTGCGTGCGCACCGGTTCACAAGGGATCGGTGCGCCGGTGTCTTGTCAAATACAGTCCCCTATCCAGAAGTGTCCGCCCTGTACTGCGCAGGCGCAGTACGGAGGACAAACGAGATGCCGAAAGTCTCCGAAGTTTAACAGCTGATCATCAGCTGTACACGGCGCCTGCGCTTTTATTCTCACCCTATGTCCAGGATCATTCCCTACTATCCAAGTGGACATAGAGTGAGAATAAATAGTTGCCGAGCGCAGCGAGGCCGTGCCCGAAGCGTGGCGAGCGAAGCGAGCCCGCGAGGGGCCCTCTTACACAGCCATCGCTAAGAACTGCCGAAGCGCCGTGTACAGCTGATGGTCAGCTGATCAACTTCGGACATTTTCGGCATCTCCTTCTGCTCCGTACTGCGCAAGCGCTGCGCCTGCGCAGTACGGAGCGGACACTATCCGATAGGAGGACACTATATGGCAGAACACCGGCAACATCCATCTCACGCAGAAGTGCGGATAGGATGTGAGGGCGGAAGGGGAAGCTCCTCCCTCTTGTGCAGGGACAGCCGAATTTCACTACCAATGGCGAACAGTTCCGAGGTGGCCGATGGGCGGGTACTGGCATAGGAGGATCAATGGTTCACTAAAAAGAGACCAAAAACATTATGTTAAAGCAAAAATAAACTGCAATGATAAAAACATGTATATGATAATGTAATATACATATAGCACATCCCTAAAAAAGGGAATCAAGTGGCATTGCAATACATATAAAGACTGCAGTGGTTATGCCAGCGCAAAAAATGCCTTCTAAACACAAGCACTGCAGCCCACAGAGCATATAAGCCAAAATTACATAATGCAAGATAGACAAAAAAAACACAGACTGTATATGATATATTTATTCAAAGAAATTGTTTATAAGATAACGCAGTGTTGAGGCTTCCAATGCAGTAAAGGAGATATATAATGGATCATAGTTATGGTGAAGGCCCACATGTTTGCATATGGGGGTGTAGATTAGTCCTGCATCCAAGTAGTATAAATGATCTTGGATGCGTTTAGCGAAGGGGCGCTTGGTCTTGCCGATGTAAAATGCCCCACATCGACACATGGCAAGATAGACAATCCCTATGGTGCGGCAATCAGCGTACCCCTTCAGTTTGTGGAACCCCCCTCTAGGCAAAGGACAGCCAACACCTTCCCTTATCCACGGCATTGGTCGCACTGACCACAATGAAAAGTGCCACTGCCACCTGTTGCTCCTAAAATGGGGGCGGCAGGGGGGAGATGACTGTGCACCAGCCCATCTCTAATGGATCGGAATCTCCTATATGTGATTTGTGGTATAGCAGCCACATATTTAGAGATAATAGGATCCTCGGAGAGGAAATGCCAATTATTGTTGATTAGTTTACGGAAAATATCTTGATGTGTAAGTGGTGATGAGTTTAGTAGTAGGGTTGGTATCCCGAATTTTGAGTTTAAAAATAAGTGATTCACGTGTATTTTGTTTGGCTCGTTGGTAGGCCTTTTTGAGAACTTTTTTGCTGTATCCTCTTGTAATTAATCTAATGGCCAGGTAAACAAAGAGGCAGAACCAGAAGTGACACCATTACTCGTCGCTCCCGGTTTCTGGGGACACAGAGAGGGAGGAAGATCAGTTCTGTGTAGTGCAGCCATTGTCACTGGTCACAGAGGTCCGGGCTCCCCGATCAGATTGTCCAGCCACTAATCACTTCTGCCTAAAAGAGAATAGTCAGCCACACATTTTTATACCGGGATGATGCCTGCAGGTGCAGGCATCACCCTTGTATAACCACTTTCCTCCCAGGAGGTCATGTGACCTCCACCCCAGGGGAAATGGTTAAAGGCTTTGTAACACCTTTGTAACACATTGCATGTTTCAGCTCCTGCCTGCTCTCCCTGTGATAGCAGGCAGGGGATCCTCTCTCTGCACCCACCGTCACAGTTTAAAAATGTGGCTGTGCAGGCCTACGTCCACACAGCCGTATCATTTATTCAGAGTTATGGCAATGAATGAACTACAAGTACCATTGGCCACTGCAGGCAGCAGCTTCTAGTTCTCAATTAACTGCAAGGGCTCTGGTGAACATCTTTGTAGCTCATTGATTGTTCCTGTAACTTGTTAACTGCCTGCTTGTATTGGCAGTACAGGCAGACAATGTACTGAGAGTCTGCAGCAGTGGAGGAAGTATAGGGATTGCTGAGGTCGCCATGGTGGCTGGGCCCCCTGCATATCTTGATAGGAAGAGTGACAAGGGCGGCTGAGACCAAGCTCCCCGATCCTCAGCTGAACTGTAATCGGCACTGCAGGGAGCTCGTCACACTGATTAGACCTAAAGTGAAAGCACAGAGTGTGCTGTGCTCTTTGTCTCCCTCTACAGTGCAGTACCCAGCGGGAAGAGGTAAGGTAAAGCACTGACGTTTTTTAAAAAAGCTATCTATCTACTGTATGTGTGTTTATATGTGTGTATGTGCATGTATGTGTGTGCATGCATGTATGTGTCTGTGTGTGTATGTAGGTGTGTGTGCATGTGTTTATATGTGTGTGCATATGTGCATTTATATATATATGTGTGTTTATATATGTGTGTGTGTATTTATGTGTGTGTGTATATGTACAGTATATGTGTATTTATTATGTGTGTGTTTATACAGTGGGGACGGAAAGTATTCAGACACCCATTAAATTTTTCACTCTTTGTTATATTGCAGCTAGGGATGAGCTTCGTGTTCGAGTCGATCCCATGTTCGACTCGAACATCGGCTGTTCAGTCGTTCGCCGAATTCCGAACGTTATGGGCTTGTAAAACTACAAGTTAGTGTAGTGAGACCTCTGCACAGTGTTCATCTAAAGCTACAAGTTAGTGTAGTGCGTCCTGCTCACAGTGTTCAGCTAAAACTACAAGTTAGTATAGTGAGACCTCTGCACAGTGGTCTCAAAGCTACAAGTTAGTGTAGTGCGTCCTGCTCACAGTGTTCAGCTAAAACTACAAGTTAGTGTAGTGAGACCTCTGCACAGTGTTCATCTAAAGCTACAAGTTAGTGTAGTGCGTCCTGCTCACAGTGTTCAGCTAAAACTACAAGTTAGTGTAGTGAGACCGCTGCACAGTGTTCATCTAAAGCTACAAGTTAGTGTAGTGCGTCCTGCTCACAGTGTTCAGCTAAAACTACAAGTTAGTGTAGTGAGACCTCTGCACAGTGTTCATCTAAAGCTACAAGTTAGTGTAGTGCATCCTGCTCACAGTGTTCAGCTAAAACTACAAGTTAGTGTAGTGAGACCTCTGCACAGTGTTCATCTAAAGCTACAAGTTAGTGTAGTGCGTCCTGCTCACAGTGTTCAGCTAAAACTACAAGTTAGTGTAGTGAGACCTCTGCACAGTGTTCAGCTAAAGCTACAAGTTAGTGTAGTGCGTCCTGCTCACAGTGTTCAGCTAAAACTACAAGTTAGTGTAATGAGAACTCTGCACAGTGTTCATCTAAAGCTACAAGTTAGTGTAGTGCGTCCTGCTCACAGTGTTCAGCTAAAACTACAAGTTAGTGTAGTGAGACCTCTGCACATTGTTCATCTAAAGCTACAAGTTAGTGTAGTGCGTCCTGCTCACAGTGTTCAGCTAAAACTACAAGTTAGTGTAGTGAGACCTCTGCACAGTGTTCATCTAAAGCTACAAGTTAGTGTAGTGCGTCCTGCTCATGTTGTTCAGCTAAAACTACAAGTTAGTGTAGTGAGACCTCTGCACAGTGTTCATCTAAAGCTACAAGTTAGTGTAGTGCGTCCTGCTCACAGTGTTCAGCTAAAACTACAAGTTAGTGTAGTGAGACCTCTGCACAGTGTTCATCTAAAGCTACAAGTTAGTGTAGTGCGTCCTGCTCACAGTGTTCAGCTAAAACTACAAGTTAGTGTAGTGAGACCTCTGCACAGTGTTCATCTAAAGCTACAAGTTAGTGTAATGAGACCTCTGCACAGTGTTCAGCTAAATCTACAAGTTAGTGAAGTGCGTCCCGCTCACAGTGTTCAGCTAAACCTACAAGTTAGTGTAGTGAGACCTCTGCACAGTGTTCAGCTAAAGCTACAAGTTAGTGTAGTGCGTCCTGCTCACAGTGTTCAGCTAAAACGACAAGTTAATGTAGTGAGACCTCTGCACCCTGTTCATCTAAAGCTACAAGTTAGTATAGTGCGTCCTGCTCACAGTGTTCAGTTAAAACTACAAGTTAGTATAGTGAGACCTCTGTACAGTGTTCATCTAAAGCTACAAGTTAGTGTAGTGCGTCCTGCTCACAGTGTTCAGCTAAAACTACAAGTTAGTGTAGTGAGACCTCTGCACAGTGTTCATCTAAAGCTACAAGTTAGTGTAGTGCGTCCTGCTCACAGTGTTCAGCTAAAACTACAAGTTAGTGTAGTGAGACCTCTGCACAGTGTTCATCTAAAGCTACAAGTTAGTGTAGTGCATCCTGCTCACAGTGTTCAGCTAAAACTACAAGTTAGTGTAGTGAGACCTCTGCACAGTGTTCAGCTAAAGATACAAGTTAGTGTAGTGCGTCCTGCTCACAGTGTTCAGCTAAAACTAAAAGTTAGTGTAGTGAGACCTCTGCACCGTGTTCATCTAAAGCTACAAGTTAGTGTAGTGCGTCCTGCTCACAGTGTTCAGCTAAAACGACAAGTTAATGTAGTGAGACCTCTGCACCCTGTTCATCTAAAGCTACAAGTTAGTATAGTGCGTCCTGCTCACAGTGTTCAGTTAAAACTACAAGTTAGTATAGTGAGACCTCTGTACAGTGTTCATCTAAAGCTACAAGTTAGTGTAGTGCGTCCTGCTCACAGTGTTCAGCTAAAACTACAAGTTAGTGTAGTGAGACCTCTGCACAGTGTTCATCTAAAGCTACAAGTTAGTGTAGTGCGTCCTGCTCACAGTGTTCAGCTAAAACTACAAGTTAGTGTAGTGAGACCTCTGCACAGTGTTCATCTAAAGCTACAAGTTAGTGTAGTGCATCCTGCTCACAGTGTTCAGCTAAAACTACAAGTTAGTGTAGTGAGACCTCTGCACAGTGTTCAGCTAAAGATACAAGTTAGTGTAGTGCGTCCTGCTCACAGTGTTCAGCTAAAACTAAAAGTTAGTGTAGTGAGACCTCTGCACCGTGTTCATCTAAAGCTACAAGTTAGTGTAGTGCGTCCTGCTCACAGTGTTCAGCTAAAACTACAAGTTAGTGTAGTGAGACCTCTGCACAGTGTTCATCTAAAGCTACAAGTTAGTGTAGTGTGTCCTGCTCACAGTGTTCAGCTAAAACTACAAGTTAGTGTAGTGAGACCTCTGCACAGTGTTCATCTAAAGCTACAAGTTAGTGTAGTGCGTCCTGCTCACAGTGTTCAGCTAAAACTACAAGTTAGTATAGTGAGACCGCTGCACAGTGTTCAGCTAAAGCTACAAGTTAGTGTAGTGCGTCCTGCTCACAGTGTTCAGCTAAAACTATAAGTTAGTGTAGTGAGACCTCTGCACAGTGTTCATCTAAAGCTACAAGTTAGTGTAGTGCGTCCTGCTCATGGTGTTCAGCTAAAACTACAAGTTAGTGTAGTGAGACCTCTGCACAGTGTTCATCTAAAGCTACAAGTTAGTGTAGTGCGTCCTGCTCACAATGTTTAGCTAAAACTACAAGTTAGTGTAGTGAGACCTCTGCACAGTGTTCATCCAAAGCTACAAGTTAGTGTAGTGCGTCCTGCTCACAGTGTTCAGCTAAAACTACAAGTTAGTGTAGTGAGACCTCTGCACAGTGTTCATCTAAAGCTACAAGTTAGTGTAGTGAGACCTCTGCACAGTGTTCATCTAAAGCTACAAGTTAGTGTAGTGCGTCCTGCTCACAGTGTTCAGCTAAAACGACAAGTTAATGTAGTGAGACCTATGCACAGTGTTCATCTAAAGCTACAAGTTAGTGTAGTGCGTCGTGTTCAGCTAAAACTACAAGTTAGTATAGTGAGACCTCTGTACAGTGTTCATCTAAAGCTACAAGTTAGTGTAGTGCGTCCTGCTCACAGTGTTCAGCTAAAACTACAAGTTAGTGTAGTGAGACCTCTGCACAGTGTTCATCTAAAGCTACAAGTTAGTGTAGTGCGTCCTGCTCACAGTGTTCAGCTAAAACTACAAGTTAGTGTAGTGAGACCTCTGCACAGTGTTCATCTAAAGCTACAAGTTATTGTAGTGCGTCCTGCTCACAGTGTTCAGCTAAAACTAAAAGTTAGTGTAGTGAGACCTCTGCACAGTGTTTATCTAAAGCTACAAGTTAGTGTAGTGCATCCTGCTCACAGTGTTCAGCTAAAACTACAAGTTAGTGTGGTGCGTCCTCCTCACAGTGTTCAGCTAAACCTACAAGTTATTTTTTTGCGAGCTCTGCACAGTGTTCAGCTAAAGCTACCTGTAGAAGGTTGGTGGTGTTTTCCTGATCCTATCACTACCGCAGGCAGCTAAATAAGCTGCAAGTTATTTCTTTGCAAGCTCTGCACAGTGTTCAGCTAAAGCTACCTGTAGAAGGTTGGTGGTGTTTTCCTGATCCTATCACTACCGCAGGCAGCTAAATAAGCTGCAAGTTATTTTTATGTGAGCTCTGCATAGTGTTCACCTAAAGCTACCTCTAGAAGGTTGGTGGTGTTTTCCTGATCCTATCACTACCGCAGGCAGCTAAAAAAGCTTGCAAGATTCTGGGTCTTGAGGATGGATCACTGGCCAGAGCTTGCACAGTATGCAATTGAGCTGCATGCCTGTCCTGCATCCAGCGTTCTTTCGGAACGCACATTCAGTGCTGCTGGAGGCTTTGTAACAGATCACAGGGTGCGTCTGTCCACCGACTCGGTCGATCGACTGGCCTTCATAAAAATGAATCAGTCTTGGATCACCACCAGCTACCAAGCACCTGATGCTGATGTAACCGAATAATTTTTTTTGAAATCTCAGATCCCTTCAAAGACTGCCTATGCTGATGCTGAGTGACTATCCTGAGTAATTATCCTCTTCCTCCTCAATGATCATGCTGATAGCTTGTAAGAACATTTTTGGTTCTGGGCGCCACCACCAGTGCCTAAGGCCCAATTTTTCAGCCCCTGTTTAACAGGGGTGTGTAATTACAATTTTTGATGCAATACTTTGCAGCAGGGCTCGTTCCTGCTTTCCAACTAGAGTATCTGTGAGGGGTTGCAGTGTTGTGGCACCAGCACCAGTGCCTAAGGCCTAATTTTTCAGCCCCTGTTTAACAGGGGCATGTAATTACAATTTTTGATGCAATACTTTGCAGCAGGGCTCGTTCCTGCGTTCCAACTAGAGTATCTGTGAGGGGTTGCAGTGTTGTGGCACCAGCACCAGTGCCTAAGGCCTAATTTTTCAGCCCCTGTTCAACAGGGGCATGTAATTACAATTCTTGATCTAATATTTCACAGCAGGGCCCATTTCTGCACCCACCAAGAGCGAGTGAGGACTTACAGTGTTGTGGCACCAGCACCACCACCACCACCAAAGGCCCAATTTTCCTGCCCTTGTTCAACAGGGGCATGTAATTACAATTCTTAAACTAATATTTCACAGCAGGGCCCGTTTCTGCGCCCACCGAGAGTGAGTGAGGACTTACAGTGTTGTGGCACCAGCACCACCACCACCACCAAAGGCCCAATTTTTCTGCCCTTGTTTAACAGGGGCATGTATTTACAATTCTTGAACTAATATTTCACAGCAGGGCCCGTTTCTGCGCCCACCAAGAGCGAGTGAGGACTTATAGGGCGTACACACGGTCGGACTTTGTTCGGACATTCCGACAACAAAATCCTAGGATTTTTTCCGACGGATGTTGGCTCAAACTTGTTTTGTCTACACACGATCGCACAAAGTTGTCGGAATTTCCGATCGCCAACCACGCGGTCACGTACACCACGTACGACGAGACTAGAAAAGGCCGGTTCAGAACCAAGCGCGGCACCCTTTGGGCTCCTTTTGCTAATCTCGTGTTAGTAAAATTTTGTGGAGAGAGACGATTCGCGCTTTTTCAGACTCGTGGCTTTCAGATCGTTTTCTGCCGTTCAGTTTGTGCTTGTGGGTTTGTATCTGCTCTTCAGTGCGTGCAAGCAAGTTCCGCATGACTTTAATTAGTCATTGTATTCTTGTTCGTTCGTTACTGTTTTTCAGGTCGCTCTTCACAGGCCTTGCTGTTCTTCAGTGCGTTCTGTTACTTCGTTCTGAGCAGCCGACCATTTTCTAGCCATGTTGCGTATGCGTACTCCTCGTAGAGTTCGTGCTGTGCGGGGGCTTGGTGTTGGGGTCCTGAACTTGACACAAGTCCAGTCCATGAACAGGGTGGGGAGGAGTTCATGGACCAAGAATTGGTTGCTTCAGCGTGACCAGTTCTCTCATATGCCTTTGCTCCGTGAGATCCGTGAGAATAATCCTGATGATTTCAGGAACTTTCTCAGGATGACGGACCCCGCGTTTCACCGTCTGCTGGCTTCGCTGACCCCTTATATTAGCAGGCAGAATACCTGCATGAGGCAAGCCATCACTCTGGAGCAGAGGTTGGTCGCTACCCTGTGGTATTTGGCGACAGGGAGAAGTCTGCAGGACTTAAAGTTCTCGACAAGCATCTCCCCCCAGGCTCTGGGGATCATTATCCCAGAGACCTGTTCTGCCATCATCCAGGTCCTGCAGAAGGAGTATATGAAGGTAAGATTTTTATCCTTTAATATCACATTTTATTGTATTGAATGTTTGCTAATATATTGTATTTCTTTCCTCATTCCCTAATTACCATGATTGGAATATGCTGTGAATGTCCCCTTTGTCCTCATGCATGCAGGATTTTTATGTAATTATTATTTTAGGTCCTTCATACATATTTGCCCTTCAATAACCTTCCCAGCATGGTGTCTCCTGGCCCTATATTCACCTCATGTAGTCACTTAACAATGTATTTTATCAGCTCCATAGTAGTGCTTTACCCTAAATACCCCCTAAAATGTTTAGAAATGTTATTTTTGCTTTAAATTCAGGCAGAGTGCCAGAGGGTTTTTTTTGGTGGTGTCTCCAAATAATTTTTAGTAACCCTCCCAACCCCCAACTGCTAAGTCAGCTGATCCCAATTCTCTATCTATCCTCAATCATCTATCTGCTTACCTTGCCAAACCCATACACACTATACCCATCTCTTTACTGGTCAGATGTATGGATGAATTCCCCAAAGCATGTAGTGCAAGGGCCTGCCTGTATACTTTTCAATGGTACTGTTTAAAGTTTTTGTATCCTATTATTATCTTGATAGGTAATAGCAGAATGTCCAAATGTCCTCAAATGTGTACAGTGTGTATTTATATCTTTGTATTATGACACTTCTTACCTGTCCAGTGGTCTGCCAATAGTGTAACTAAGGAGGGGCTGTTCCAAGTAATACCCATTATTTAGGCATTCATCTCTCAATGAAGTGAAGAGGGTTACCTGTCCAAGATTTCCACACACCCCCTATAATGTTAGAAATGGCCCATGAGAGGGGGGGGGGGGGATATGATAGGTGTACCTTATACTTTGGCGTTGTTAAATTCCCCTTAATAAATGCTATCTGGAGGTTGCCCCATAATTTTGTGTCTAATCTGCTTGCCATGTTTCTGAGAAAAAATAGTAATGTTTATTGTTTTTTCCTCAACAGTTTCCTTCCACGCCAGAGGAATGGCAGACTGTGGCCTCCCACTTTGCCGAGCAGTGGGACTTTCCTAACTGCGGAGGGGCAATTGATGGGAAACACGTCCACATCGTCCCACCACCCAACTCGGGGTCGTACTATTATAATTACAAGGGGTTCAATAGTATTGTGATGTTGGCGGTGGTGTCGGCTAATTACGACTTCCTGTATGTGGACGTGGGGAAGAATGGCCGGATGTCCGATGGTGGAGTCATCGCCCAGACTGAGTTTTACAGGCGTCTCCAGAATGGCAGCTTGGACTTGCCAGCTCTAGAGGACAATGTTGAAGGACTCCCATTTGTGTTCGTTGCTGATGAAGCGTTTGCGCTGGGGGACCACCTGATGCGGCCATTCCCAATGAGGACCCTCACCCAGGAACAGAGGGTTTTTAATTACCGGCTGGCCAGAGCCCGAAGAGTGGTGGAGAACACATTTGGAATCCTGGCCAGCCGGTTCCGCCTATTTATGACACCCATCCATATGGCGGAGTATAGCCTGAACCATATTATACTTGCGTGCTGTGTTCTCCATAACTTTTTAAGGAAACATTTGGCCAACTATGCTGGCTCAGTTGGGCCTGAGGCCGGAATGATACATCAAACCACACTGACGGCGCTTGAAAGTGGCCGTCCTGGCTTGCCCTCCCTGAGTGCCCGTGATGTCTGGTTACGCTACCTGGAGTTCTTTGCGGGTGGGGGGGGCTATCAATATGCCAGCAAATCTGTGAAGCCTTTTTATAATAAAACAAAAAAAGAAAATCTTTGTGGACATTTACTGCTTGTGTTTGTTTTAGCTGACCCTGACAGAAATGTTTTGAGTCCAGAAAATGTCATGATTGTGTAACCTTATTATACAAAGCACTCTTGGCTGTTATTTACTAAATGCAAAAACACATTTCACTACAAGTGCACTTGCAACTGCACTGAACCTGCACTTGTAGTGCAAAGTGGATTTGCCCTTAGGAAATAACCCCCATTTTTCGCAGAAAACAGCAATTACATCACCCCAAAAGTGTTGTAGTGTTGATTAACCTAATTTTTTATACCTGCACAATCACATGTGCATTTACCAAAGGTTTTTAAAACAAACCAACATGTTTGTTGTATAACAATTTTTGGAGTAGCATTATCAAAAATCGAAATGTCCATTTAAGATAAAACAGGCCTGTGTAAAACCAACAAGAAAGCCAAAAAACTTGAACTTACAAAGTTCACATTAGGTAAAACCTGAAGGCTATATCAGACATCAGTATTTAGGAACTGGGTTTGATATAGCGTTCAGATGGGGGGAAATCACCCCTGGAAAAGCCAAATTTGGAAGATGCACACCAATTTACGAATGTCAACATGTGCTAGCTGCCATCATGGGGGATCAAGGGACGTGTTTTGGGGGAGCAAGCCCTTCCTCACCACTACTTTATAATTGAGGAAGTGGTTGCACCCCCAAAACGCGTCCATTGCTCTCCCGTGATGGCAGATAGCACATGTTGTCACACTGTGTGCATCCTCCAAATTTGGCTTTTCAAAACATTGCAAAAATATTTAAAAGATTGGACCACAATCCAAAAAGTGATTTTGTGGGGTTTTAAATTCGCCCCAAAACATCAATGATGTTATTATTTTTTTGAATCACATAATTTATTTTTTTCTGGATGTTTTGCAATTTACATTGACATTACACCCCATGATCTCCCTGATCAGAATCTTGGCACTTTCTGATGTGAAAGGAAAGGTAAGGTCTGTGGTCTCCACGGATGAGGGGTGTCCTCCGAGTCTTTTCTCCCCTATGTAAAACAAAAATGGTATAATTAGCACACAGATATTTGATGGCAGAACTAGAAATAGGAAACATTGCTTGGAAGTGGGGTACAATTGTCTATTTTAGCCGAGTTCCAAGATGTATTTTTTTATTGCCCTTTGTCAAGCTGCAATACTTTACCTGTTTAGTACAAGCTTCACAGATGTAGCCCCCCCTATAGTATACACTGGAGCACCTGTGTGGCCCCCCTAATAAAAATGGTGTTCTTGTGTCCCACACTAATGCTCCAGTGTCCAGATGTGAAAACAGCTGCTCAGTGTCCTCTCCTTACACACAATCTAGTTTGCATTTCATTCGAGTAACAAACCCATCTACACAAACAAATATTTGGCATCCAAGTAGGCCCAAAAAAAATGTGGGAAAATGCATATGGCCTAAACAATGGTGTTTTAGAGGCCGAAAGAAAAATGTTTGATACGAACGAATAATGGGCCCATGAACATTAAAGTTGCCCTTTTAAACGTTACAATTAATAATAAAAGCATATAGAGCAGCACGAACGGAATAAAGACAGAAAGAATAGGAACATAGCACAACTACTTACTTTTTTGCAGCACTCTCCGGATCTTTCGGTACTGCTCTGGCTCTCTTCGGTACCGCTTCCTGAGCTGATCTTTCGATCTTCGTACCCCGAAATTCTTGTGAAGACTTTTGATCACTTTCGCCATGATCTTGGCCTTTCTGATATTGGGGTTGGGGTAAGGCCCATACTTTCCGTCATAGTCGGACTTCTTCATGATGTCGACCATCTCCAACATCTCCCCAAAGGACATATTTGTGGCCTTAAAACATCTCCTTCTGGATCGGGACGTGTCCGGATCCGGGCTTTCCTCCTCCTCCTCCTCGTTCCTTCAATTATCACGCACCTGCTGTGACTCTGCCATGTGCTCTGCCCCACTGCACCGAACAAAAAGGGGCGGGGAATAGAATAGAAAGAACGTCAGGGGCGGGCGGAGTTACACGCATGCGCAGTGTATATAAAGCGTAACACACGTGCATATTACGTACGATCTGTGAGCGGAGGAAGGAGCATTGGACACGCCTATCGTAAGAACGAAGGTAAGAGACAAACTTGTGCCTATACTGCTTCTACATTGAGGCCTATATTGTAACAAGATTAGGAGAGTTTTGTCTGACATTAGGCTTTGTCTTGTGTTGTGTCTTGCAGTGAACATGGATATGCTACTGAAAGATAATGACTTCATGTCAGTATTCCTAGATATGTTAAGGGAGCTGCCATGTTTGTGGGAGATTAAACACCCCCATTTCAAGAACCAAGCAAAGAGGAAGGCAGCACTGGCGCAATTGTGTGAAATTGTGAAGCAGGTGATCCCCACGGCAGACATCACCTATTTAAAGATATTAATTGGTGGCCTCAGGAGTACATATCTAAGGGAACGCAAGAAGGTCCTGGATTCACAGAGATCCGGAGCAGCAGATGACATCTATGTCCCCAGGATGTTGTACTACGACAGGCTGCATTTTCTGGCAGGCCTGACTGAACCCAGGCCATCCCTCTCCAGTCTTCCTTCCATGCTTCCTTCCCCCCCAGCTGAGGCTTCTGACGCCCAACCTGGGCCTTCCAGGCCACATGTGGAGGAGCCCAGATTGAGCCAGGTATAGCATTCCTCTAAATATTTCTGCTTGTCCAATCAATGATGGTAACTAGATGTTAGTTGGGAGTACTAATTTATGATTGTGATTGATGAAGCAAAAACTAAAACCATGTCCCTTTTTCATACACAGGGAAGTCTCAGCCAGGAGGTGGCCGGGCCGAGCCGGCTGGCTGATCTGCAGGTCCCTCCACCCCCCCTGAAAAGAGAAAGTGTCAGGAGGAGGAGTGCCCTAGAGGAGGCTGCCAGAGGACTCTTTTGGAGGGCTACAGAGGTCCTGGGAGCACGACAGACCGTGGAGGAGGACATTGCTGCCGTCATTGCATATAAAATGCAGAGGATGGAGGAGGGCCAACAAGTCATGTGTGAGTCCCTCATATTGGAGGCTCTTAACAAAGGTATGAGGGGCCAAATTACAGCTCAGACACACCTTTGCGATGGTCCTCCTCCTCCTCCTGCAGGTCCTCCTCCTCCTCCTTCTCCTCCAGGTCCTCCCAGTCCTCCTCCTCCTCCAGGTCCTACTCCTCCTCCTGCCACATCTCCAACAGCACAGCCCGGAAGGAAGCGTGGAAGGAAGACCAGAAAGTGAGGACCCTGGATCCAGTCTGGTCGGCCAAAAAATGCAGCCTCTTGTGGTACCACAGCCTGGGGACACAGATGTCATCTGCTGCTTTCCGGATCTCTGCGAATTCTGGACCAGACTGCCCTCCCTTACATATGGACTCCTCAGGCCACCAATTTTGATGTTCAAGAATTGATGTCTGCCGTGGGGGTCCCAGGCTTCGCTAATTTCTCCTGTTGATCCAGTGTTGCCTTCCTCTTTGTTTGGTTTTGATCCCTTAATAAAGGATTTTTGTTTTGAATTATACTCTCCTATGTGTTTTACTTCAAAAAGGACAGTTGGTTTGTGAGGATTCAGGTACATTTCAAATATACAATGTGAAATGAACAAGGGACACCAACAACAAACAATCTCCTTGAGATTAAATAATAAAAGATATCAATAGTGTTGGGGTAACTTGACACACAAAACACACACAAAAATATTCTGGAGTAAAAATAAAAATAACATTGAACAAAGATCAGCCTTTGAAAAAATACAAACATTAAATAAAAAAAAAAAAGGCTTAAAATCCCCAAAAAAAAAAAAAAAAAAAAAAAAATATGTCAGATGTGACAACTAATAACAATATATTCAGGGAATACCAATAAAAAAACAAAAATAAAACTTTGGGAGAAGTGTGTGTGAATATGAACAGCAAAACTACTTCATTCTTGTCACATTATAAAGAAGAAGAGAGTGCGCTGTATTAAACCATTTTTAACATTTTAGCAGCGTGACGAAAGTGCTGTATCCATTGCGAACGCTAAGTTTACCAGAACGAGCTGTTCCGTGCCGGAATTTCTTCTGAGCATGCGTGGCACTTTGTGCGTCGGAACAGGCCACACACGGTCGGAATTGACGCGATCGGATTTTGTTGTCGGAAAATTTTATCTCCTGCTCTCCAACTTTGTGTGTCGGAAAATCCGATGGAAAATGTCCGATGGAGCCCACACACAGTCGGAATTTCTGACAACACGCTCCGAACGGACATTTTCCATCGGAAAATCTGACCGTGTGTACGGGGCATTACAGTGTTGGGGCATTACAGTGTTGTGGCACCAGCACCACCACCAAAGGCCCAATTTTTCTGCCCTTGTTCAACAGGGGCATGTAATTACAATTCTTGATCTAACATTTCACAGCAGGGCCCGTTTCTGCACCCACCAAGAGCGAGTGAGGACTTACAGTGTTGTGGCACCAGCACCACCACCAAAGGCCCAATTTTTCTGCCCTTGGTCAACAGGGGCATGTAATTACTATTCTTGATCTAATATTTCACAGCAGGGCCTGTTTCTGCACCCACCAAGAGCGAGTGAGGACTTACAGTGTTGTAGCACCAGCACAACCACCACCACCAAAGGCCCAATTTTTCTGCCCCTGTTCAACAGGGGCATGTAATTACAATTCTTGATCTAATATTTCACAGCAGGGCCCTGTGAGGGCTTACAGTGTTGTGGCCACAACAACACCTAAGGCCCAAATTTCTGCTGAGTATATAGGGCAGGCCCCTACTTTCAAACATCTAACTTACAAACGACTCCTACTTGCAAGCGGAAGGAGACAACAGGAAGTGAGATGAAATCTACCCCTAGGAAGGGAAATTCTCTCTTGTAAGAGTTAATATGGGAAAAGCATTTCTCCTTTCCACTGATGCTTTCCAATCCTTGTTCCACAAAAACCCCCAAATTTTCAAAAAACATTTGTCATTGGGACAAAAAGTGAGGTGAATTCTTCTGAAGAGGAGGACAGACAGCAAAACAAATGTCACAGGGGTGATAACCCTTCCCTATGTTTTCCAAAAAGCTTAAAAAAGATTTTTTGGCTGGAGCTAAACACGTTAAAAATTTACCCGTTCAAAATTACAAACAGATTCTACTTAACAACAAACCTACAGTTCCTGTCTTGTTTGCACCGCCTGTATACTGCTGTTCAGAGTATATAGGGCCTGGTGGCCCCACACCTTTCCTTATTTTAATTTGGGTGCGGGGTTCCCCTTAATATCCATACAATACCCAAAGGGCCTGGTAATGGACTGGGGGGTACCCATGCCGTTTGTCTCACTGATTTTCATCCATATTGCCAGGACCCGACATTACATTAAAGCCGCAAGCAGTTTTAAATGGCTTTTTTTCCTTTAAAAATGACATTTTGTGCAGGGACTGTTCTAAGCACGGGAAACACGCGCCACTTTACAGGCATACTATAGACACCCCCCAGGTACGATATTTAAAGGAATATGTCACTTTTTTTTTACTTTAAGCATCATTAAAATCACTGCTCACGAAAAAACGGACGTTTTTAAAAGTTTTTTTGCATTGATACATGTCCCCTGGGGCAGGACCCGGGTCCCCAAACCCTTTTTAGGACAATACCATGCAAATTAGCCTTTAAAATGAGCACTTTTGATTTCGAACGTTCGAGTCCCATAGACGTCAATGGGGTTCTAACGTTCGTGCAAATTTTCGGTCCGTTCGCAGGTTCTGGTGCGAACCGAACCGGGGGGTGTTCGTCTCATCCCTAATTGCAGCCATTTGCTAAAATCATTTAAGTTCATTTTTTTTCCTCATTAATGTACGCAACAGCACCCCATATTGAGAGAAAAACACAGAATTGTTGACATTTTTGCAGATTTATTAAAAGAGAAAAACTGAAATATCACATGGTCCTAAGTATTCAGACCCTTTGCTCAGTATTTAGTAGAAGCACCCTTTTGATCTAATACAGCACAGCCATGAATTTTTTTGAGAAAGATGCAAAAAGTTTTTCACACCTGGATTTGGGGATCCTCTGCCATTCCTCCTTGCAGATCCTCTCCAGTTCTGTCAGGTTGGATGGTAAACGTTGGTGGACAGCCATTTTTAGGTCTCTCCAGAGATGCTCAATTGGGTTTAAGCCAGGGCTCTGGCTGGGCAATTCAAGAACAGTCACGGAGTTGTTGTGAAGCCACTCCTTCGTTATTTTAGCTGTGTGCTAAAATTGCAACCAGTCGATTGCAACCCATCGTCCTGTCCCTGCAGCTGAAAAACACCCCTACAGCATGATGCTGCCACCACCATGCTTCACTGTTGGGACTGTATTGGACAGGTGATGAGCAGTGCCTGGTTTTCTCCACACATACCACTTAGAATTAAGGCCAAAAAGTTCTATCTTGGTCTCATCAGACCAGAGAATCTTATTTCTCACCATCTTGGAGTCCTTCAGGTGTTTTTTTAGCAAACTCCATGCGGGCTTTCATGTGTCTTGCACTGGGGAGAGGCTTCCGTCGGGCCACTCTGCCATAAAGCCCTGACTGGTGGAGGGCTGCAGTGATGGTTGACTTTCTACAACTTTCTCCCTTCTCCTACATCTGCATCTCTGGAGCTCAGCCACAGTGATCTTTGGGTTCTTCTTTACCTCTCTCACAAAGGCTCTTCTCCCCCGATAGCTCAGTTTGGCCGGACAGCCAGCTCTAGGAAGGGTTTTGGTCATCCCAAACGTCTTCCATTTAAGTATTATGGAGGCCACTGTGCTCTAAGGAACCTTAAGTGCAGCAGAAATTTTTTTGTAACCTTGGCCAGATCTGTGCCTTGCCACAATTCTGTCTCTGAGCTCTTCAGGCAGTTCCTTTGACCTCATGATTCTCATTTGCTCTGACATGCACTGTGAGCTGTAAGGTCTTATATAGACAGGTGTGTGGCTTTTTATATGAGTGTCACAGCAAAGGGTCTGAATACTTAGGACCATGTGATATTTCAGTTTTTCTTTTTTAATAAATCTGCAAAAATGTCAACAATTCTGTGTTTTTCTGTCAATATGGGGTGCTGTGTGTACATTAATGAGGAAAAAAATTAACTTAAATGATTTTAGCAAATGGCTGCAATATAAGAAAGAGTGAAAAATTTAAGGGGGTCTGAATACTTTCCGTCCCCACTGTATATATATATATATATATATATATATATATATATATATATATATATATATATATATATATAGGCGAAATTATCCTTTAATGGGATGGAATTTAAAATAAAAAGCTCTTCCTATAGTCTTATATTTTTCTATGGGGGAGGGATCTCTTCAGTGGAGTCCTGATCTACATCTCCTAAATACAGCTGTGCTAACAACTCACTATATCAGTGATACAGGGAGACAGTTCTGTCCCAGCCTCTGTATGATTAAAGTGATATTAAAGGCTTTTATTTATTTATTTTAAAAATGTTATACTTGCCTGCTCTGTGCAATGGTTTTGCACAGAGCAGCCCCGATCCTCCTCTTCTCTGGTCCTCCGCTAGCTTTTCTGGCTCCTCCTGAGTGGCCCCCCAACAAGCAGCCTGCTATGGGGGGCTCCTGCTCTTTGTGTCCATTCACACATGGAGCGTCTCTCCTCATTGGCTCCCTGGCTTTCATTGACAGTAGCGGGAGCCAATGGCTTCTGCTGCTATCTCAGTCAACGAGGGGAGAGAGATCCGGGAGAGCCTAAAAGTATTAGTGGGGACTGGGGGCGCTAGGTGATTTAATAAAGGTCAGTGAGTAAATAAAGTTAGGAATGCAGACTCAAAACAATTTGACTTTTGGACATGTCCACCATGTGTGGAACACCATGCCTTTCATACCATTGGAAGTTTTTCTATAGTCACCTGCAACATGCTCCTATGGACCACTGTGTAGCAATATCCGGAGCCCAAATGCCAATACTTTCAGCTCCTAGCCTTAGTGCTGGATGTCAGCTTGTCACGTGCCTTCAGGAGTTGTTGGAGTCAGGGTGTTGATGTTAGCTGCTGTCCTTGTCATTTTAAACAGAACCTAGGAATCAAGTGGTAAACAAGTGTTGGGGTTAGGATTGGGGTAAACAATCTGGGGTTGGGCTTTTAATTTGTCACTGACAAAACCACTTTGTTCTTCTAGCTGTATACCCCTTTAAGATCATTGAATTTTCTAATTTCAGCTATGGTCTATTAATCCATAAATACACTATATTGTCAAAAGTATTGAGACGCCTGCCTTTACATGAACTTTAATGGTATCCCAGCCTTCCCAGAAGAGTTGAAGCTGTTATGACTGCAAAGGGTGGGCCAACTCAATGTTGAATCCTACGGACTAAGACTGGGATGCCATTAAAGTTCACGTGCATGTAAAGGCATGTGTACCAATACTTTTGACAATATAGTGTATTTACTGGACACTTGGTACAATAGACTCTTGCAGAAATAATGGTTTTGCACATTTATAGCAAAAAGCCATTTCTAACCAGTGTTGGTGTTATATTACATTAAAAGGCAATCCTAAAAGTTTGTCCTATGGGACACCAAAATTACATTCTATGATGCATGGCAAAGTTATTTACTAAAAAGGCCCCTTCATAATATATTGCACTTTAACCGCTTCAGCCCCAGAAGATTTTACTCCCTTCCTGACCAGAGCACTTTTTCCGATTCGGCACTGCATCTCTTTAACTGACAATTGCGTTGTCGTGTGACATTGCACCCAAACAAAATTGACGTCCTTTTTTTCCCACAAATAGAGCTTTCTTTTGGTGGTATTTGATCACCTCTGCAGTTTTTATTTTTTGCGCTATAAACAAAAAAAGATCGACGATTTTGAAAAAAAAAACTGATTATTTTTTACTTTTTGCTATAATAAATATCCCTCAAAAATATATATAAAAAAAACTATTTTTTTCCTCAGTTTAGGCAGATAGGTATTGTTCTACATATTTTTGGTGAAAAAAAAATCGCAATAAGTGTATATTGATTGGTGTCTACAAAATAGGGGATAGTTTTTTTGGTGTTTTTATTATTATTTTTTTTTTATTAGTAATGGCGGCAATCTGTGATTTTTATCGAGACTGCAACATTATGGCGGACATTTTTGACACTATTTTGGGACCATTGTCATTTATACAGCGATCAGCGCTATAAAAATGCATCGATAAATGCATCGATTTCTGTGTAAATGACACTTGCAGTGAATGGGGTTAACCACTAGCGGGCGATAAATGTGTTAAATGTGTGTCCTAGGGAGTGATTCTAACTGTGGGGGGATGAGCTACTAGTCACATGACAGCGATCACTGCTCTCGATGACAGAGAGCAGTGATCTCTGCCATGACACAAGCCAGAAAGGGGAAGTGCTTTGTTTACACTTCCTCCTTCTGAGTCTCCGTGACACGATCGCCGGGAGACCGTCGGACATCGGGTCCGCTGGTCACACTGTACACGGCAGGCACATACGCGCGCCTGCTATCCCCGGCTTTTAAAGGTATGCCCATTTGCCCACCGCTGCCATTGTGCTGACGTATATCGGCATGCGGCGGTCGGCAACTAGTTAAAGCAAAAAAGTGTGGGCAAAACTTGAGCAGTACCTATTCACCTATAAGCTAGTGTGCCCCACTGGTGGGTGCTGCTGTCGTATATGAAGCATCTGACGGTGATGTCACTGCTAAATTTCCAGTGGTGAAAACAGGAATTCAGGGCTGGAGCACAGATTCTATCGCTTACTGCGCAGCTTCTTCGCTCAAAAAACATCTTGAATTCTTCTCAAAGAATTCATGGAGTTCTGTAAATGGGACAACAAGGGGAACAGTAAAAAACGGAGGACAGACCATATTGGCCCCATAAAGAATAAGGAAGGACATCTGGTTACAAAGGATGGGGAGATGGCGAAGGTATTGAATTTATTCTTCTCCTCAGTCTTCACAAGGGAATCGGGGGGCTTCAGTCAGGGCCATCTTATTAGCATCATGGGCCCCTGGGCAAAGTAATGCTCTGGGGCCCCTACAATGGAGACAGCGCAGGTAAACAGGCACCAAGTAGGTAGGAGGCAGACAAGTGGAGCTTCCCCTTCTGGGTGGAGCTCCACATTAACTACATGAACAATCATTCTGTACAGCAAAGAAACAATGGGAAAATACTACATACATAAAGTAACAAAGCTGTCCTGTGCATATAATATATCTGCTAGAATGATGCTCAGGACAGTTGTAACAAGCATAGACATGGCCACCAATAAAAATCATGAGGCACCATCCAGCCTGACAGGGCCTCAGTTACCCCAACATTGTAACCCACTCTACATCTTATATACATCCAGCACTTCTAACTCCACCCAACCAACACAACCAACCCCCCCCCCACACACACACACACATACATACACCAGGTTTCCCATAAAATTGTTATCCTGTTACCACCTCCACACCCCTGGATTCTCAACCCCATATAAATAACTCCCCACTACTCTGACCACTCTACACCCTAGAAATCCCCCCAGCACTGTGACCCCTCTACACCCCAGATATACCCCCAGCACTGTGACCCCTCTACACCCTAGACTAGATACCCCCCCAGCACTCTGACCCCTCTACTCCCCATATATTCCCCAGCACTCAGATCCATCTACAACCCAAATATCCCCCCCAGCACTCCGACCCCTCTAAAAGCCAGATATCCCCCCCAGCACTCTGATCCCTCTCTGCACCCTAGATTTCCCCCCAGCACTCTGATCCCTCTCTGCACCCTAGATTTCCCCCCAGCACTCTGATCCCTCTCTGCACCCTAGATAACTCCCCGGCACTGTTACCATATACCATAAGATACCCCTTGTATTGTGACCCCACTAAATCCTTGATACCTCCTACACTGTGGCCTCTCTACATCCCTGATACCTCTAGCACTATAGCCACCCAAGGTACCCCAAGCATTGCTACCCTCTATACACCCCAGTTCCCCCCTAAGCATTGTTTTCCCCCATACACCCTTGATATCCCCAAGCACCATTATTCCATCCATGTAATACCCCCTTTTCCAGTGGAGATACCGTGCATGTGAACTTTTGGCTATGTGCCGACCTCCAGCACTGTGACAAGGACTCACCTATACCGATCAAGTCATGCAGGCAGAAAGAGGGGTGGAGGAGGGAGCATCCCTCCGGGCATTCCAAGCCCTTCAGTGCAAACAGTGCTGGACAGCTGGGCTCACCATGACACCATCCACAATGCCACTTCCGCAGGCTGGCTCTCAGTGATGCCAACTCAGCAGCTCCCACTCAAGCTCCTACCCCTCCGATTCCCGAGCATTCAAGCTGCATGGGGTGGGGTCAGAGCATCACTGGCACTCCAGCCCCGCCCCTCCCTGCTGGCTGTGAAATAATAGGTATCGTTTTGCACAGCATGGCGCACCGCTGCTAGCCTGCCTCCCCTGTGTATACATCACTCTCAGTGCCGTCATGGGGCCCCCAATTTCCGGGCAGCGCAGGCTCAGCTTCTTTGGGATCAGGATCAGCTTCTTTGGGGAAATTGCAGGGGCCCCCATGCAGCTGGGGCCCCTGGGCAGTGCCCAGGTGTGCCCTCTCATTAAGAAGGCCCTGGCTTCAGTAACCAAAAATGCAGTGTTTATCCTTATGACACATCACAGGAAGCACCTCCATGGTTAACAGAGAACAGAATTAAAATTAGACTTGGAAAATTTAACATTAATAAATCACCGGGAACAGATGGCTTGCATCCGAGGGTACTTAGGGAACTCAGTCTCAGTTATGCCCCGTACACACGGTCGGACTTTGTTCGGACATTCCGACAACAAAATCCTAGGATTTTTTCCGACGGATGTTGGCTCAAACTTGTTTTGCCTACACACGGTCGCACAAAGTTGTCGGAATTTCCGATCGACAACCACGCGGTCACGTACACCACGTACGACGAGACTAGAAAAGGCCGGTTCAGAACCAAGCGCGGCACCCTTTGGGCTCCTTTTGCTAATCTCGTGTTAGTAAAAGTTTGGTGAGAGACGATTCTCGCTTTTTCAGACTCGTGGCTTTCAGATAGTTTTCTGCCGTTCAGTTTGTGCTTGTGGGTTTGTATCTGCTCTTCAGTGCGTGCAGTCAGTTCGTATCAGAGTTTTCTGTGTGATCTTGCCTGCTCGTTGCTGTTTTTCAGGTCACTCTTCACAGGCCTTGCTGTTCTTCAGTGCGTTCTGTTACTTCGTTCTGAGCAGCCGACCGTTTTCTAGCCATGTTTCGTATGCGTACTCCTCGTAGAGTTCGTGCTGTGCGGGGGCTTGGTGTTGGGGTCCTGACCTGGACACAAGTCCAGTCCATGAACAGGGTGGGGAGGAGTTCATGGACCAAGAATTGGTTGCTTCAGCGTGACCAGTTCTCTCATATGCCTTTGCTCCGTGAGATCCGTGAGAATAATCCTGATGATTTCAGGAACTTTCTCAGGATGACGGACCCCGTGTTTCACCATCTGTTGGCTTCGCTGACCCCCTATATCAGCAGGCAGGATACCTGCATGAGGCAAGCCATCACTCCGGAGCAGAGGTTGGTCGCTACCTTGCGGTATCTGGCCACAGGGAGAAGCCTGCAGGACTTAAAGTTCTCGACAGGCATCTCCCCCCAGGCTCTGGGTATCATCATCCCAGAGACCTGTTCTGCCATCATACAGGTCCTGCAGAAGGAGTATATGAAGGTAAAATTTTTATTCTTTTATATCACATTTTATTGTATTGAATGTTTGCTAATATATTGTATTTCTTTCCTCATTCCCTAATTACCATGATTGTAATATGCTGTGAATGTCCCCTTTGTTCTCATGCATGCTGGATTTTTATGTAATTATTATTTTATGTCCTTCATACATATTTGCCCTTCACTAACCTCCCCACCATGGTGTCTCCTGCCCTATATTCACCTCATGTAGTCACTTAACAATGTATTTTATCAGCTCCATAGTAGTGCTTTACCCCAAACACCCCCTAAAATGTTTGGAAATGTTATTTTTGTTTTAAATTCAGGCAGAGTGCCAGAGGCTTTTTTTTTTGGTGGTGTCCCCAAATAATTTTTAGTAACCCTCCCTCCCCCAACTGCTAAGTCAGCTGATCACAATTCTCTATCCTCAATCATCTATCTGCTGACTTTGTCAAACCCATACACACTATACCCATCTCTTTACTAGTCAGATTTATGGATGAATTCCCCAAAGCATGTAGTGCAAGGGCCTGCCTGTATACTTTCCAATGGTACTGTTTAAAGTTTTTGTATCCTATTATTATCTTGATAGGTAATAGCAGAATGTTCAAATGTGCTCAAATGTGTACAGTGTGTATTTATATCTTTGTATTATGACACTTCTTACCTGTCCAGTGGTCTGCCAATAGTGTAACTAAGGAGGGGCTGTTCCAAGTAATACCCATTGTTTAGGCATTCATCTCTCAATGAAGTGAAGAGGGTTACCTGTTCAAGAGTTACCCCCCCCCCCCCTATAATGTTAGAAATGGCCCATGAGGGGGGGGGGAGGGGGAATATGATAGGTGTACCTTATACTTTGTTGTTGTTAAATTCCCCTTAATAAATGCTATCTGGAGGTTGGCCCATAATGTTTGTGTCTAATCTGCTTGCCATGTTTCTCTGAAAAAATAGTAATGTTTATTGTTTTTTCCTCAACAGTTTCCTTCAACGCCACAGGAATGGCAGACTGTGGCCTCCCACTTTGCCCAGCGGTGGGACTTTCCTAACTGCGGAGGGGCAATTGATGGGAAACACGTCCACATCGTCCCACCACCCAACTCGGGGTCGTACTATTATAATTACAAGGGGTTTAATAGTATAGTGATGTTGGCGGTGGTGTCGGCTAATTACGACTTCCTGTATGTGGACGTGGGGAAGAATGGCCGGATGTCCGATGGTGGAGTCATCGCCCAGACGGAGTTCTACAGGCATCTCCAGAATGGCAGCTTGGACTTGCCACCTCCAGAGGACAATGTTGAAGGTCTCCCATTTGTGTTCATTGCTGATGAAGCATTTGCGCTGGGGGACCACCTGATGCGGCCATTCCCGATGAGGACCCTCACCCCGGAACAGAGGGTTTTTAATTACCGGCTGGCCAGAGCCCGAAGAGTGGTGGAGAACACATTTGGAATCCTGGCCAGCCGGTTCCGATTATTTCTGACACCCATCCATATGGCGGAGTATAAACTGAACCATATAATACTTGCCTGCTGTGTTCTCCATAATTTTTTAAGAAAACATTCAGCCAACTATGCTGGCTCAGTTGGGCCTGAAGCCGGAATCCCAAATCCATCAACACTGACGGCACTTGAAAGTGGCCGTCCTGGCTTGCCCTCCCTGAGTGCCCATGATGTCCGGTTACGCTACCTGGAGTTCTTTGCGGGTAGGGGGGCTATCAATATGCCAGACAATCTGTGAAACCTTTTTCAAATAAAAAACAACCAAAAGAAATTCTTTGTGGACATTTACTGCTTGTGTTTGTTTTAGCTGACCCTGACAGAAATGTGTTGAGTGCAGAAAATGTCGTGATTGGGTAACCTTATAAAAAACAGTGTTGGCTGGTACTTCCTAAATGCAAAAACACATTTCACTACAAGTGCACTTGCAACTGCACTGAACCTGCACTTGTAGTGCAAAGTGTATTTGCCCTTAGGAAATAACCCCCATTTTTGCATAAAACAGCAATTACATCACCCCAAAAGTGTTGTAGTGTTGAGACAATAATCCACACATTCTTGAGTAAGCTACTTTTTTATACCTGCACAATCACATGTGCATTTACCAAAGGTTTTTAAAACAAACCAACATGTTTGTTGTATAACAATTTTTGCAGTAGCATTATCAAAAATCGAAATATCCATTTCAGATAAAACAGGCCTGTGTAAAACCAACAAGAAAGCCAAAAAACTTGAACTTACAAAGTTCACATTAGGTAAAACCTGAAGGCTATATCAGACATCAGTATTTAGGAACTGGGTTTGATATAGCGTTCAGATGGGGGGAAATCACCCCTGGAAAAGCCAAATTTGGAAGATGCACACCAATTTACGAATGTCAACATGTGCTATCTGCCATCAGGGGGGATCAAGGGACGTGTTTTGGGGGAGCAAGCCCTTCCTCAATGCGACTTTATAATTGAGGAAGGGGTTGCACCCCCAAAACGCCTCCATTGATCTCCCGTGATGGCAGATAGCACATGTTGGCACACTGTGTGCATCCTCCAAATTTGGCTTTTCAAAACATTGAAAAAAATTTTATAAGATTGGACCACAATAAAACAAGTGATTTTGTGGGGTTTAAATTCGCCCCAAAACATCAATGATGTTATTATTTTTTTTAATAACATCACTGATTTGTTGCTGTATGTTGTGCAATTCGAGATTACACCCCATGATCTCCCCGATCAGGATCTGGGCACTTTCAGAAGTAAAGCGTTCTCTATCCCTCACATCACGATCACCTAAAAAGAGATAAAGAACAAAAAAAGGTCTCAAAAATCTGCCACCATCCATCTCGTTTACCTGAGCCTGTGGTCGCAGACACTCACCTGTTGTGGTGCCAATCTCCACCACATCTTCTTCTTCCTCCTGCTCTTCTTCTTGTGTTGGTGGTATTTCACCTTCTTCCATAGGTGGGGGGTCTGTGTTCTCCTGGGATGAGGGGTGTCCTCCGAGTCTTTTCTCCCCTATGTAAAACAAAAATGGTATAATTAGCACACAGATATTTGATGGCAGAACTATAAATAGGAAACATTGCTTGGAAGTGGGGTACAATTGTCTATTTTAGCCGAGTTCCAAGATGTATATTTTTTATTGCCCTTTGTCAAGCTGCAATACTTTACCTGTTGAGTACAAGCTTCACAGATGTAGCCCCCCCCTATAGTATACACTGGAGCACCTGTGTGCCCCCCCTAATAAAAATGGTGTTCTGGGGTCCCACACTAGTGCTCCAGTGTCCAGATGTGAAAACAGCTGCTCAGTGTCCTCTCCTTACACACAATCTAGTTGGCATTTCATTCTAGTAACAAACCCATCTACACAAACAAATATTTGGCATCCAAGTAGGCCCCAAAAAATGTGTGAAAATGCATATGGCCTAAACAATGGTGTTCTAGAGGTCGAAAGAAAAATGTTTGATACGAACGAATAATGGGCCCATGAACATTAAAGTTGCCCTTTTAAACGTTACAATTAATAAAAGCATATGGAGCAGAACGAATGGAATAAAAACAGAAAGAATAGGAACACAGCACAACTACTTACTTTTTTGCAGCACTCTCCAGATCTTTCGGTACTGCTCTGGCTCTCTCAACTTCAGGTCTGACCACCGCTTCCTGAGCTGATCTTTAGATCTTCGTACCCCGAAATTCCTGTGAAGGCTTTTGATCACTTTAGCAATGATTTTGGCCTTTCTGATGTTGGGGTTGGGGTAAGGCCCATATTTTCCGTCATAGTCGGACTTCCTCATGATGTCGACCATCTCCAACATCTCCCCAAAGGACATATTTGTGGCCTTAAAACGTCTCCTTCTGGATCGGGACGTGCCTGGATCCGGGCTTTCCTCCTCCTCCTCCTCGTTGCTAGAATTAGCATGCACCTGCTGTAACTCCGCCATGTGCTCTTCACCCACTGCGCCGAACGAAAAGGGGCGGGGAATAGACTAGAAAGAACGTCAGGGGCGGGCGGAGTTACACGCATGCGCAGTATGTATAAAGCGTAACACGCGTGCGTATTACGTACGATCTGTGAGCGGAGGAAGGAGCATTGGACGCGCCGATCGTAAGAACGAAGGTAAGAGACAAACTTGTGCCTATACTGCTTCTAGATTGAGGCCTATAATGTAACAAGATTAGGAGAGTTTTGTCTGACATTAGGCTTTGTCTTGTGTTGTGTCTTGCAGTGAACATGGATATCTTACTAAAAGATAATGACTTCATGTCAGTATTCGTAGAGATGCTAAGGGAGCTGCCCTGTCTGTGGGAGATTACCTACCCCCATTTCAAGAACCAAGCAAAGAGGAAGGCAGCACTGGAGCAATTGTGTGAAATTGTGAAGCAGGTGATCCCCACGGCAGACATCACCTATTTAAAGATATTAATTGGTTGCCTGAGGAGCACATATCTAAGGGAGCGCAAGAAAGTCCTGGATTCGCAGAGATCCGGAGCAGCAGATAACATCTATGTCCCCAGGATGTTGTACTACGACAGGCTGCACTTTCTGGCAGGCCAGACTGAACCCAGGCCATCCCTCTCAAGTCTTCCTTCCACGCTTCCTTCCCCCCCGGCTGAGGCTTCTGACGCCCAACCTGGGCCTTCCAGGCCACATGTGGAGGAGCCCAGATTGAGCCAGGTATAGCATTCCTCTAAATATTTCTGCTTGTACAATCAATGATGTTAACTAGATGTTAGTTGGGAGTACTAATTTAGGATTGTGATTGATGAAGCAAAAACTAAAACCATGTCCCTTTTTCATACACAGTGAAGTCTCAGCCAGGAGGTGGCCGGGCCGAGCCGGCTGGCTGATCTGCAGGTCCCTCCACCTCCCCTGAAAACAGAAAGTGGCAGTAGGAGGAGTACCCTAGAGGAGGCTGCTATAGGATTCTTTTGGAGGGCTACAGAAGTCCTGGGAGCACCACACACCATGGAGGAGAACATTGCTGCCTTCATTGCATATAAAATGCAGAGGATGGAGAAGGGCCAAAAAGTCATGTGTGAGGCCCTCATATCGGAGGCTCTGGAGAAAGGTATGAGGGGCCAAATTACACCTCAGACACACCTTCGCGTTGGTCCTCCTCCTCCTCCTGCAGGTCCTCCTCCTCGTCCTCCCTCTCCTCCAGGTCCTCCCAGTCCTCCTCCTCCTCCAGGTCCTACTCCTCCTCCTGCCACATCTCCAACTGCACAGCCACAGACCGGAAGGAAGCGTGGAAGGAAGACCAGACAGTGATTGCCCTGGATCCAGTCTGGTCGGCCAAAAAATGCAGCCTCTTGTGGTACCACAGCCTGGGGACACAGATGTCATCTGCTGCTTTCCGGATCTCTGCGAATTCTGGACCAGACTGCCCTCCCTTACATATGGACTCCTCAGGCCACCAATTTTGATGTTGAAGAATTGATGTCTGCCGTGGGGGTCCCAGGCTTCGCTAATTTCTCCTGTTGATCCAGTGTTGCCTTCCTCTTTGTTTGGTTCTGATCCCTTAATAAAGGATTTGGGTTTGAAATTATACTCTCCTATGTGTTTTACTTCAAAAATGACAGTTGGTTTGTGAGGATTCAGGTACATTTCAAATATACAATGTGAAATGAACAAGAGACACCAACACCAAACAATCTCCTGGAGATTAAATAATAAAAGATATCAATGGTGTTGGGGTAACTTGACACACAAAACACACATAAAAATATTCTGGAGTAAAAATAAAAATAACATTGAACAAAGATCAGCCTTGGAAAAAATCGAAACATTAAAGAAAAAAAAAGGCTTAAAATCCAAAAAAAAAAAAAAAAAAAAAAAACTAATATAAAACTGTCAGATGTGACAACTAATAACAATATATTCAGGGAATCCCACTAAAAAAACACAAATAAAAGTTTGTGAGAAGTGTGTGTGAATATGAGCAGCAAAACTACTTAATTCTTGTCACATTATAAAGAAGAAGAGAGTGCGCCGTATTAACCACTTGACGACCGCCTCACGCCGATTTACGTCGGCAAGGTGGCACGGACAGGCAAAATCACGTACATGTACGTGATTTGCCTTCCGCGGGTGGGGGGTCCGATCGGACCCCCCCCCGGTGCCCGAGGCGGTCGTCTTTTCTCCCACGGCGATCGGAGATGAGGGGGAGGCCATCCGTTCGTGGCCCCCCCCTCGCGATCGCCGCCGGCCAATGAGAACATTCCTTTGCTGCTGTATGCTAAACAGCAGCAAAGGAAATGATGTCATCTCTCCTCGGCTCGGTAATTTCCGTTCCGGCCCGAGGAGAGAAGACAAGTGAGTGAGTGCACAACACACACACACACAGTAGAACATGCCAGGCACACAAAACACCCCGATCCCCCCCCAATCACCCCCCCCCCCGTCACAAACTGACACCAGCAGTTTTTTTGTTTTTTTTTGTTTTTTTTTCTGATTACTGCATTGGTGTCAGTTTGTGACAGTTACAGTGTTGGGACAGTTAGTATTACCCCCCTGTAGGTCTAGGATACCCCCCTAACCCCCCCTAATAAAGTTTTAACCCCTTAATCACCCCCTGTCACCAGTGTCACTAAGCGATCATTTTTCTGATCGCTGTATTAGTGTCGCTGGTGACGCTAGTTAGTGAGGTAAATATTTAGGTTCGCCGTCAGCGTTTTATAGCGACAGGGACCCCCATATACTATCTAATAAATGTTTTAACCCCTTGATTGCCCCCTAGTTAACCCTTTCACCACTGATCACCGTATAACTGTTACGGGTGACGCTGGTTAGTTTGTTTATTTTTTATAGTGTCAGGGCACCCGCCGTTTATTACCGAATAAAGGTTTAGCCCCCCGGTCGCCCGGCGGTGATATGCGTCGCCCCAGGCAGCGTCAGATTAGCGCCAGTACCGCTAACACCCACGCACGCAGCATACGCCTCCCTTAGTGGTAAAGTATCTGAACGGATCAATATCTGATCTGATCAGATCTATACTAGCGTCCCCAGCAGTTTAGGGTTCCCAAAAACGCAGTGTTAGTGGGATCAGCCCAGATACCTGCTAGCACCTGCGTTTTGTCCCTCCGCCCGGCCCACCCAAGTGCAGTATCGATCGATCACTGTCACTTACAAAACACTAAACGCATAACTGCAGCGTTCGCAGAGTCAGGCCTGATCCCTGCGATCGCTAACAGTTTTTTTGGTAGCATTTTGGTGAGCTGGCAAGCACCAGCCCCAGGCTGCGCCAGATTAGCGCCAGTACCACTGACACCCACGCACGTACCATACACCTCTCTTAGTGGTATAGTATCTGAACGGATCAATATCTGGTCCGATCAGATCTATACTAGCGTCCCCAGCAGTTTAGGGTTCCCAAAAACGCAGTGTTAGCGGGATCAGCCCAGATACCTGCTAGCACCTGCGTTGTGCCCCTCTGCCCGGCCCAGCCCAGCCCAGTCCACCCAAGTGCAGTATCGATCGATCACTGTCACTTACAAGGCACTAAACGCATAACTGCAGCGTTCGCAGAGTCAGGCCTGATCCCTGCGATCGCTAACAGTTTTTTTGGTAGCATTTTGGTGAACTAGCAAGCACCGGCCCCATGCAGCGTCAGGTTAGCGCCAGTACCACTAACACCCACGCACGCAGCATACGCCTCCTTTAGTGGTATAGTATCTGAACGGATCAATATCTGATCCGATCAGATCTATACTAGCGTCCCCAGCAGTTTAGGGTTTCCAAAAACGCAGTGTTAGCGGGATCAGCCCAGATACCTGCTAGCACCTGCGTTTTGCCCCTCCGCCCGGCCCAGCCCAGCCCACCCAAGTGCAGTATCGATCGATCACTGTCACTTACAAAACACTAAACGCATAACTGCAGCGTTTGCAGAGTCAGGCCTGATCCCTGCGATCGCTAACAGTTTTTTTGGAAGCTTTTTATTGAACTGGCAAGCACCAGCGGCCTAGTACACCCCGGTCGTAATCAAACCAGCGCTGCAGTAACACTTGGTGACGTGGCGAGTCCCATAAGTGCAGTTCAAGCTGGTGAGGTGGCAAGCACAAGTAGTGTCCCGCTGCCACCAAAAAGACAAACACAGGCCCGTCATGCCCATAGTGCCCTTCCTGCTGCATTCGCCAATCCTAATTGGGAACACACCGCTTCTGCAGCGCCCGTACTTCCCCCATTCACATCCCCAACCAAATGCAGTCGGCTGCATGAGAGGCATTTTTATGTCCTCCCGAGTACCCCTACCCAACGAACCCCCCCAAAAAGATGTCGTGTCTGCAGCAAGCGCGGATATAGGCGTGACACCCGCTATTATTGTCCCTCCTGTCCTGACAATCCTGGTCTTTGCATTGGTGAATGTTTTGAACGCTACCATGCACTAGTTGAGTATTAGCGTAGGGTACAGCATTCCACAGACTAGGCACACTTTCACAGGGTCTCCCAAGATGCCATCGCATTTTGAGAGACCCGAACCTGGAACCGGTTACAGTTATAAAAGTTAGTTACAAAAAAAGTGTAAAAAAAAATATATATATAAAATAAAAAAAAATAGTTGTCGTTTTATAGTTCTCTCTCTCTCTATTCTCTCTCTCTATTGTTCTGCTCTTTTTTTACTGTATTCTATTCTGCAATGTTTTATTGTTATTGTTATTATGTTTTATCATGTTTGTTTTTCAGGTATGTAATTATTTATACTTTACTGTTTACTGTGCTTTATTGTTAACCATTGTTAACCATTTTTTTGTCTTCAGGTACGCCATTCACGACTTTGAATGGTTATACCAGAATGATGCCTGCAGGTTTAGGTATCATCTTGGTATCTTTCTTTTCAGCCAGCGGTCGGCTTTCATGTAAAAGCAATCCTAGTGGCTAATTAGCCTCTAGACTGCTTTTACAAGCCGTGGGAGGGAATGCCCCCCCCCACACCGTCTTCCGTGTTTTTCTCTGGCTCTCCTGTCTCAACAGGGAACCTGAGAATGCAGCCGGTGATTCAGCCAGCTGACCATAGAGCTGATCAGAGACCAGAGTGGCTCCAAACATCTCTATGGCCTAAGAAACCGGAAGCTACGATCATTTTATGACTTAGATTTCGCCGGATGTAAATAGCGCCATTGGGAAATTGGGGAAGCATTTTATCACACCGATCTTGGTGTCATCAGATGCTTTGAGGGCCGAGGAGAGATCTAGGGTCTAATAGACCCCAATTTTTTCAAAAAAGAGTACCTGTCACTACCTATTGCTATCATAGGAGATATTTGCATTCCCCGAGATAACAATAAAAATGATTAAAAAAAAAAAAAAATGAAAGGAACAGTTTAAAAATAAGATAAAAAAGCAAAAAAATAATAAAGAAAAAAAAAAAAAAAAAAAAAAAGCACCCCTGTCGCCCCCTGCTCTCGCGCTAAGGCGAACGCAAACGGCGGTCTGTCGTCAAACGTAAACAGCAATTGCACCATGCATGTGAGGTATCGCCGCGAAGGTCAGATCGAGGGCAGTAATTTTTGCAGTAGACCTCCTCTGTAAATCTAAAGTGGTAACCTGTAAAGGCTTTTAAAGGCTTTTAAAAATGCATTTATTTTGTTGCCACTGCACGTTTGTGCGCAATTTTAAAGCATGTCATGTTTGGTATCCATGTACTCGGCCTAAGATCATCTTTTTTATTTCATCAAACATTTGGGCAATATAGTGTGTTTTAGTGCATTAAAATTTAAAAAAGTGTGTTTTTTCCCCAAAAAATGCGTTTGAAAAATCGCTGTGCAAATACTGTGTGAAAAAAAAAAATGAAACACCCACCATTTTAATCTGTAGGGCATTTGCTTTAAAAAAATATATAATGTTTGGGGGTTCAAAGTAATTTTTTTGCAAAAAAAAAAAACTTTTTCATGTAAACAATGAGTGTCAGAAAGGGCTTTGTCTTCAAGTGGTTAGAAGAGTTGGTGATGTGTGACATAAGCTTCTAAATGTTGTGCATAAAATGCCAGGACAGTTCAAAACCCCCCCAAATGACCCCATTTTGGAAAGTAGACACCCCAAGCTATTTGCTGAGAGGCATGTCGAGTCCATGGAATATTTTATATTGCGACACAAGTTGCGGGAAAGAGACAAATTTTTTTTTTTTTTTTGCACAAAGTTGTCACTAAATGATATATTGCTCAAACATGCCATGGGAATATGTGAAATTACACCCCAAAATACATTCTGCTGCTTCTCCTGAGTACGGGGATACCACATGTGTGAGACTTTTTGGGAGCCTAGCCGCGTACGGGACCCCGAAAACCAAGCACCGCCTTCAGGCTTTCTAAGTGCGTGAATTTTTGATTTCACTCTTCACTGCCTATCACAGTTTCGGAGGCCATGGAAAGCCCAGGTGGCAAAAAACCCCCCCAAATGACCCCATTTTGGAAAGTAGACACCCAAAGCTATTTGCTGAGAGGTATAGTGAGTATTTTGCAGACCTCACTTTTTGTCACAAAGTTTTGAAAATTGAAAAAAGAAAAAAAAAAAAGTTTTTTCTTGTCTTTCTTCATTTTCAAAAACAAATGAGAGCTGCAAAATACTCACCATGCCTCTCAGCAAATAGCTTGGGGTGTCTACTTTCCAAAATGGGGTCATTTGGGGGGGGGGTTTGTGCCACCTGGGCATTCCATGGCCTCCGAAACTGTGATAGGCAGTGAAGAGTGAAATCAAAAATTTTCACCCTTAGAAATCCTGTAGGCGGTGATTGGTTTTCGGGGCCCCGTACGCGGCTAGGCTCCCAAAAAGTCCCACACATGTGGTATCCCCATACTCAGGAGAAGCAGCTAAATGTATTTTGGGGTGCAATTCCACATAGACCCATGGCCTGTGTGAGCAATATATCATTTAGTGACAACTTTGTGCAAAAAAAAAAAAAAAGTGTCACTTTCCCGCAACTTGTGTCAAAATATAAAATATTCCATAAACTCAATATGCCTCTCAGCAAATAGCTTGGGGTGTCTACTTTCCAAAATGGGGTCATTTGGGGGGGGGGTTTGTGCCACCTGGGCATTCCATGGCCTCTGAAACTGTGATAGGCAGTGAAGAGTGAAATCAAAAATTTACACCCTTAGAAATCCTGAAGGCGGTGCTTGGTTTTCGGGGCCCCGTACGCGGCTAAGCTCCCAAAAAGTCCCACACATGTGGTATCCCCATACTCAGGAGAAGCAGCTGAATGTATTTTGGGGTGCAATTCCACATAGGCCCATGGCCTGTGTGAGCAATATATCATTTAGTGACAACTTTTTGTAAATATTTTTTTTTTTTTTTGTCATTATTCAATCACTTGGGACAAAAAAAATAAATATTCAATGGGTTCAACATGCCTCTCAGCAATTTCCTTGGGGTGTCTACTTTCCAAAATGGGGTCATTTGGGGGGGGTTTGTACTGCCCTGCCATTTTAGCACCTGAAGAAATGACATAGGCAGTCATAAACTAAAAGCTGTGTAAATTACAGAAAATGTACCCTAGTTTGTAGACGCTATAACTTTTGCACAAACCAATAAATATATGCTTATTGACATTTTTTTTACCAAAGACATGTGGCCGAATACATTTTGGCCTAAATGTATGACTAAAATTTAGTTTATTGGATTTTTTTTATAAGAAAAAGTAGAAAATATCATTTTTTTTCAAAATTTTCGGTCTTTTTCCGTTTATAGCGCAAAAAATAAAAACTGCAGAGGTGATCAAATACCATCAAAAGAAAGCTCTATTTGTGGGAAGAAAAGGACGCAAATTTCGTTTAGGTACAGCATTGCATGACCGCGCAATTAGCAGTTAAAGCGACGCAGTGCCAAATTGGAAAAAGACCTCTGGTCCTTAGGCAGCATAATGGTCCGGGGCTCAAGTGGTTAAACCATTTTTAACATCAGCGTGACAAAAGTGCTGTATCCATTGCGAACGCTAAGTTTACCAGAACGAGCTGTCCCGGGTCGGAATTTCTTCTGAGCATGCGTGGCACTTTGTGCGTCGGAACAGGCCACACACGGTCGGAATTGACGCGATCGGATTTTGTTGTCGGAAAATTTTATCTCCTGCTCTCCAACTTTGTGTGTCGGAAAATCCGATGGAAAATGTCCGATGGCTCCCACACACGGTCGGAATTTCTGACAACACGCTCCGATCGGACATTGTCCATCGGAAAATCCGACCGTGTGTACGGGGCATTACTCAAGTAATTGCCAGACCGTTGTTCCTAATTTTTACTGACAGTCTACTGACTGGAATGGTACCAGGTGATTGGAGAAAAGCTAATGTAGCACCAATATTTAAAAAGGGCCCCAAATACATCCCTGGGAATTACAGAACAGCTAGCACAATATCAATAGTATGCAAGCTCTTGGAGGGGATGATAAGGGACTATATACAAGATTTTAGTAACGAGAATGGTATCATTAGCAGTAATCAGCGTGGATTCATGAAGAATCGTTCTTGCCAAACCAATCTATTAACCTTCTATGAGGAGGTGAGTTGCCATCTAGATAAAGGAAGGCCCGTAGACGTGGTGTATATGGATTTTTCAAATCATCTGACACAGTTCCTCATAAATGTTTACTGTACAAAATAAGGTCCGTTGGCATGGACCATAGGGTGAGTACATGGATTGAAAACTGGCTACAAGGCGAGTTCAGAGGGTGGTGATAAATGGGAAGTACTCAGAATGGTCAGAGGTGGGTACTGGGGTCCCCCAGGGTTCTGTGCTGGGACCAATCCTATTTATTATGTTCATAAATGACCTGGAGGACAGTTCAATCTCTGTATTTGCGGACGATACTACGCTAAGCAGGGCAATAACTTCTGCCAAAAAATCTGAACATAGCAAACAGAATATTGGCATGCGTTAAAAAGGGATCAACTCCAGAGATAAAACGATAATTCTCCCACTCAACAAGACTCTGATCCAGCCGCACCTAGAGTATGCTGTCCAGTTCTGGGCACCAGTCCTCAGGAAGGATGTACTGGAGAATATTAGTTATGAGGAAAGGTTGCGAGCACTGAACTTACTCTATCTGGAGAAGTGACGCTTGAGAGGGGATATGATTTCAATCTATAAATACCGTACTGATGACCCCACAATAGGGATAAAACTTTTTAACGGAAGGGAGTTTAACAAGATACGTGGCCACTCATTAAAATTAGAAGAAAAGAGGGTTAACCTTAAACTACGTAGAGGGTTCTTTACTGTAAGAGCGCAAGGATGTGGAATTCCTTTCCACAGGCGGTGGTCTCAGCAGGGAGCATTGATAGTTAAAAAAAAAAACTATTAAATAAGCACCTGAACGACTGCAACATACAGGGATATACAATGTAATACTGACATATAATCACACACACAGGTTGGACTTGATGGACTTGTCTTTTTTTAACCTCACCTGCTATGCAACGCCTTGTATTGTATTTGAAAAACAAGACTTTTCTGAATGAATGTGCCACACAGTGAGCGACCTGCTTATAGCCGACATCACCATCAGAGGCTAACTATTAATAAGCAGCAAGTACCAGTGAGGCGCCTTTTTGGTACCCATGGCCGGATCTAGGGGGATGCTGGGGTGGAATACGCACCCTCCGGATTTCAGTTGCACCCCTCCCAAAGCCAGCAGCCCGCCTCCACCCTGGGACTCTATGGCCAGCTGTCAAACTCCTTCTCCCAGGGCTCTTGCAGTGGATAGAGGCAGGATCGCACTGAGAGCTCAGCAGCTACCTTCTCCCTCTTCCTCTAAATGCAGACAAACAAATGCACAAAATGTGTGTGGAATTAAAGCAAATCTTTTCATTCTATCACAGAACTTTCACTGCAAACAGCCTTGTTTACTGCCAGATGGACTGACGGCAGTAAATAAAGCCTAGTACACATGGGCTGAATGTTGTGTGGTTCAATAGAAACCGGCCAACATTTGGCCCGTGTATACAGCAGCCAGGCCAGCCTCTGTTGAAGGCTCATGACCAAAAGAGGTCTACTGACTAGTTCCCGGCCACCGGAGTGTTCTGGCAGGGAGCCATCCCTCTGTGAGAACACAATAGCTCAGCAGGGGAGATCACTGTACTAACATTGGATAGTTATTACAGCGGCTCCAACCTGAGCTGTCAAGTTTTTTTTAGTCAACCCAGCGTGTTGACCGAAAAAAAACTAGTAGTGTGTACGAGGCTTAAGGCTCAGCTGAAATGTGCAGTGATTATTCATCTCTGCATGCTAGATCTGTCAGCACAGACTGGAGAGTCAGCTTTGACCGGCTGAGATTCATTACATCTATGGGCAGGCTCAGGGGCGCATCATGAAATCAGTGGGCCCGTGTGCAAGATCAAAAGTGGGCCCTATTGACGTAGAGGAAAAAAATGCGGCGTGCAACGAGCGCTGCAGCAAAAAGTGGGCATGGTTTAAATCAGACTTAAGTTGTGGGCACAGCTTCAAGGAGGTGTGACTAGAGTCTGAGATTACTTATATGTAGCGCAGGGGTTTTGCCACCCAAGTTACTATGTTAAACAATGTGATGTTCTTTAAATAAGAGTTTGGCTCCCTCTAGCGTCCTTTCTATTTAATGCTATTAAGACATTTGTTTGGTTTCATTAAAGCCACGCTCCAAAGCATTGTGGGAGATGTAGTGAATGAGGAAGTGACTCATGTGCTAAAACTCAGTCTGTGAACTACTGACCCACAATGCCCAGTTCACCTACCCACAAGCCCAAGTCACAGAACAGCCTGCTGGGTAAGCAGATAAAAGACACAGGCGTGGCATGTTTCTGGCCTCTTGGGACGCCATTCATCACCTACCTGCAGTGAGGTCTGTGAGTGTGACCGACAGACTGCGGCCTGTAAGGCGCGGAGCGGAATCACGTGGCATCTGAGGAGCTCCAGAGCACAGTCAGCTGGATCAGCGTGCGGATGGACCGGAGGACCCAAGATTTCTAAAGATTTCCTGCATTACATTCATCAGCCATCAGAAGGAGCGGTGCGGTGTGACGGCGCCAGCTTGGATTGGACTGAGATATCAAGAAAGGTGCCTTGCAAGCATCCGGGCCTGTTGTGGTGAGTGGGCACTTGCCGGAATCAATATAGTGTATTATTGACTAAGTGTATCAGTTATAGACTGCCGGTGTGAGACTTGTAGTCCCACAGAAGAATCTTGCTTATCCATAGGCTACATACAGTGGAACTTCAGGGTGGCCTTCTCTGTGCTATAAGTTGATTCTGCATCACATCCACTGATAAGGAGAAAGTATTATAAGTGCCCTTCTGCTTGCCAATACACAATCATCAGCGCAGTACTTATTCCACAGTCTGCTGTCTACTTGTTTCCCCTGTTTTGATTTACAAATACTGCAGTCTAATACATGAGCTAACTGAATATCAAGAAGACATTGGACTTATATCATCTTATACAAAGTACTATAGTTCACTCTGCATATTGGGACATTACAGCACAACCTAGGGGGAGCCCTTGAGCACAGGATATATTTATTGTGTTGTACCACTGTGTGTTCATAACAGATTTGGTGTGCATGCTTGGAAATCGGTGGGAAGGCGCTCAGTATAATTATTTGAGGATATTGAGCGTCTGTATTACTGTGCGCCTGTCTGCATGTACATCCTTATGGTGGTCATTGAATTTTGAAGTTTCATGTACACATTGACTGTTATCTATTGTCATTCTTTATTCCTAAGTAACCACAGTGTTTATTGTGTTAAGTACTTTCTCAGTAAAACTTCTGCACAGTTAATTGACAACTTGTGTGAGACTCCATCTCTTACTACAGCTGGTGAAGTGACGAGTTCCAAGGCTACGGTAAAAATACTATATAGTGTACCATTGCTGTGTTCCTCTTTACTGCTGGGTCTCACACTAAAATTATCACACATGTGTCCCAGAGGGGTTGAGTCTGTTCTTGGGGTTGATAGGCAGAGTACAGGATTAAACATTCATCAGCAGCTCCTACGGGGGTGAGTGCTACACGTGGGGGCTCATCCAGGATCCTGTTACTCTACAAGCATCCCCCCCAGAGGGCACCCCTATGAGCACCAGAATGGACCCCACCACTGTGATTCAGTGGTGCAAGGCAGAAGGCACCTGTTCAGAAGCAAGCGTGGCAATTGAGCTCCCAGGTGAGGTCTGGGAGGAAGAACAAGTCAGGCAAGTGGTAAATGCTCTGTCCCCAGACAGAAAGGTGTGGGTGATTGACGTCAGAACCGATCGTAAGACCTCTCGCACTCATGCACTGTTGAAATGGAGAAAGGGGGTTAGTTCCAGAAAACTTCAAAAGGTACAAGTGTGCAACTGGCTAACAAAACAAAGCTTTGCCTAACCCACCCTAAGGGTCCAGATGAAAGCCCTAGCAGCTCTGGACAATCTGAGTTAGCGGCCAGCAAAGTCCATTTCCAGACGACTCTGAATAAAAGTGGGGTAGAGCCCTTCATGAAGAAGAGGAGAGATCATGCCAAAAAACCCAGCACCCACAAGAGAGATCCCCAACCGGGGCAGCCATTAGCTGAACTGAAGCAACGGTATCACAGTATACAAAAGAGGTTCCAGGAGACCTCCAGACTGATGGCGGAGCAGATCAGAGAGCTAAATACTAAGGGACAGTCATCCAAAACAAGGACCTGTTTCGGTCATGCAGAGACTTCCACGTGGTAACCTGCCAGAGGTGACAATCAGGAAGGACTTTACGATTGAAGATCAGATAGTTGAAAAGGAACAGAAAGACAAGCTGTCCTACACAAACCTAATGCATCAGATCGACGTGGGATTTCACAGAGGGTATCTTGAATCCGAGATTGTGGAAGCTGTATTTAAAACAATTAGCCCCGGCTTAAGTCTCAGAAGTATGCTGGAGATGAAGAATGGCCTGACCCTAGTACAACTAAGGAGAATATTAAAAAGCCATTACAAGGAGGAAAATGCTTCTGAACCATATCACCAACTGATAAATATGGCACGGGACAGTAGAGAAACTCCTCCGAATTTCCTGTTCAGGGCTATTGAGTTGAAGGACCGCCTGTTGTTAGTTTCACAGGGAGAGGACTCGGATGAACACTTCGGGACTGAGCTGATACAAAAGAAATTCTTAAGGTCAGTGAGTACAGGACTGAGAAGTGATTACATCAAGTTCCAATTAAGGCAGTACTTGGACGATCTCTCCATTTCAGATGAACTACTCATAGAGGAAACTAATGAAGGAGCCAACATGGAGATGGAAAGGGAAAAGAAGCGGAAGAAAGTTCAGCCCAACAACTTGTTGAAAGGAGATGAATGTCAGCCCAATGTCTCCCTGTGTCTTCAAGAACCCAGTGTCCTACTGGTGACCACCGACCCAATGGTTTGGTCCCCACGTACCCAACATTCTTCAAGGGGCAATTCCGAATTGGAAAACCGATGCTTCAGATGCAAAGAGAGATGTTAGAGATGATGGCCCTGGTGACCACAAAACTAACTATTCCACAGAGTGATGAAGTTTTGGTACCCAAGAAACCGTTGCTCGGGTTAAAAAAACAGAAAACCAAGGGAACTGTTTCAACTGTAGAGGAGTTGGACATTATCGCAAAGTGTGCCCAAGCCCAGTGAAATCTGAAGCACAGCTCCAAAGGCCGGCGGGAAACTCCAGAGGGCCCCAGTGAAGGAGTCAACTGGGTGCCCTGTTACATCAGCAAGCTCCAAAAAACACAACGATACCCAGAAGCTGCAGCGAGATTCCAAGCACTCACAGGAAGCTCCCGTTGTTGCCTCTGAGTGACTCAGTGACTTACTACCTGCAACCCGGGCTGCCCAGCATCGGAGAGTCAATGCATACCAGACTTTCAGAGCTCAACCCAGGCCCAAGCCGGATCAGAATCTCCACAAGAGAGGAGTCAAGATACGGCTCACCAAACAGGCCCAACCTGCAACTTCCCACAGGTTTCCTCCCAAACTAGTCGGACCTTCTCCAGTTGTCTCCGTCCAGGTAGAGGGAATCTATACGAAAGGCCCTCATGGATACCGGAGCTCAAGTGACTCTTCTCTACAGGGACTTCTATGACAAGCACCTCAAACACTTGCCACTACAGAAGTTAGAAGAGCTGGAGATTTGGGGCCTCAGGACTCAGAACCTCCCCTATGATGGCTACTTACCAATCAAGCTGGCCTTTGATCTCTCCATAGCAGGAAAGGCAGAGACCTTTGACACATTAGTGGTGGTCTGTCCTCGTCCTCCAGAGGCTGGGAAAAGTTCCCTCATCATAGGGACTAATATTGATCTCGTGAGAAGGCTGCTAGTACCTCTTATTCAAGAGCAGAGCGCTTCAAACCCCAACGTGCACCCTATGCTGAGACAAGCCTATCAGCGCCTGGTGCAGGAAGAAAAGGCCCCAGAAGAAGGAGTGGGAAAAATCTGGCGGTTGGACCGGAGTAAGAAGGCATTACAGCCCGGTGAGGTATTTTGTTTGAAAGCGTCCATCAAGTTGAATTGGAAACAGCCAGGCCCTTTCATTGTCCTTGAAGCGGACAGTCAACGGGAAGACAGAGGGTTGGAGATAATTTCAGAGGTGATCTCAACCCTGGCACTACAGAGAAGTCACAAAAGGATCTCGGTCAGTGTTTGTAGCCTCACAGCCTCACCAGTGAAGATGCCAGCTAGGATGTTGCTGGAGAAAATAAACACAGCCACCCTAGTCTCACCGTGTGATTTGAGGGGCAGAGGGAAGGATGAAATCCCAGTGGAAGAGTTTTACCCAAAGAACACTCCTCTCACACCTGCCTGGATGGAAAGGGCCAAGACTCAGCTCCTAAGATGGCGAGCTGCTTTCTCGAAGAGTGAGTTTGACGTTGGCCGCGCAAAAGGTGCCCAATACCTGATCCGCCTGGAGGAAGACAAGCCTTTCTGAGAAAAAGTCAGACGGATTCCTTTGGGGGACTTGGAGGACCTGCGAGAACAGCTGGCCGAGCTGAAGAGAGCAGGAGTTATCCGAGAGTCTCTGAGTTCATACGCTTCCCCAATAGTAGTGGTAAGGAAGAAGATTGGGTCATTGCGGTTGTGTATCGACTACAGGACACGGAACCGAAGGACCATTCCTGATCAATATACCACACCCAGGATAGAAGATGCCTTACAGAGCCTGTCAGGGGCGAAGTGGTTCAGTGTGCTGGAAGAGTGGATACTATCAAATCCCCATGCACCCTGAAAATAGGGAGAAAACCACTTTCATTACCCCAATAGGGTTCTCCGAATTTGACCGCATGCCAAAAGGCCTGTCTGGCGCCCCAGCCCCTTTCAGAGATTGATGGAAAAGACTGTGGGTGACATGAACCTGATTGAAGTATTGGTATACCTAGATGATATCGTGTTTGGCAAGACTTTGGAGGAGCATGAAGAGCGACTGGAGAGGGTCCTGAAGAGGCTCCATGACGAAGGCCTGAAGCTTTCCATGGAAAAGTGCCAGTTCTACCAACCTTCAGTCAATTACCTGGGCCACATCGTGTCTGCCGAAGGAGTGGCCACAGACCCTCAGAAGCTGGAAGCTGTCATCTCCTGGCTGAGACCCACTAATGTGACCGAGCTTAGGTCATTTCTGGGATTCTGCTCGTATTACCGGAGATTTATTGAGGGATTTGCTAAAATAGCCCGTCCACTCACTGAGCTATTGAAGAAGGAAGAAGACTATGATCCAGACTCAGTTAAGTCTGTAAAACCAACAGGAGGGACCAGGAAGCCCAAAGAGTCCATACAAGAGGAGTGGACCACTCAGTGCGAAGAGGCTTTCAGACAGTTGAAGTGGAGCCTTACGACTGCCCCAGTCTTGGTCTATGCAGATCCAGCCAAGCCATACAAACTGCACGTAGACGCCAGCCAAGATGGGCTGGGCTGAGTGCTGTACCAAGAACATGATGGACACTTAAGGCCTGTCGCTTACGTGAGTCAGAGTTTGGCACCTGCTGAGAGGAATTACACCACCCACAAGCTTGAATTCCTGGCCTTGAAGTGGGCAGTAGTGGACAAACTGAGAGACTACCTATATGGCGCAGAATTCATAATCAAGACAGACAACAACCCTCTCACATACTTACTCACTACTGCAAAGCTGGATGCCATGGGCCATAGATGGATGGCCGCCCTCTCGGGTTTTACCTTCAGTTTGAAGTACCGGCCAGGGGTCGGGAACAAGGATGCAGATGCTTTGTCGAGAAGACCCCACTGTTCCCAGAACTCCCCAGAAGAATGGACCCAGCTAACCCTTGAAGGAGTAAGACCCCCTTGTGAGGGGGCAGAACAGCAAGTAAGGGGTGGGGCCAGAGCTGAGGAGATTGGAGTGTCAGCTGCTGGGGTGCCCAGAAGCTACTGCAACATCACCCAAGTCAGAGATGAAGGTCTGCCAAAACTTTCAAAAAAGGACCTGCGTAGGGATCAGCTGGAAGACCCCTTCTGCAGTTTGGCATTGAGAGCACTGGAGATTCAACGTCCCAACTTACTTCTTTCTGATTCAAGAAAAGAAGGCCATTTACTACACTGAGAATGGGATCAGCTGCAGTTGCAGCAAGGGGTGGTATACCGAAGGGGCCCCTCTGAAGATTCTGAAGAGAAATGGCAGTTGTTCTTACCAGAGAAACACCGGGAGAAGGTGTTAATTGCTCTACACGATCATCATGGCCATCTAGGGTCCGAGAGGACTTTCCAACTGGTGAGAGACAGATTCTATTGGCCCTGCATGCGGACTGAAGTCGAAGGTTACTGCCATTTTTGCCTTATTCAAAGAAAGACTTTACCTCAACAAGCCGCCCTATAGGGTCACCTAGAGAGCCAGGGACCATTGGATCTGGTGTGCATTGACTTTCTGTGCTTGGAGTCTGACCTGAGTGGGCAGGGAAATATCCTGGTGACAACTGACCATTTCACCCGTTACGCCCAGGCATTTCCTACAAGAGATCAACAGGCATCCACGGTGGCCAAAATCCTAGTAGAAAAATTCCTCATCCATTATGGCCTACCACAGCGTATCCACGCAGACCAAAGAAGGGACTTTGAGAGTAGCCTCATTAAGAGACTCTTAGATTTGTTGGGCATCCAGAAATCTAGAACTACCCCTTACCATCCTCAAGGAGAACCTCAACCAGAGAGATTCAATCGGACTCTCTTAAACATGCTGGGAACTCTAACCTCTGAGCAAAAGCAACACTAAATCAAGCACATAGCAGCCATAGTGCACGCTTACAACAGTACTACAAGTGATGCCACAGGATACTCTCCATATCGCCTGATGTTTGGACAGGAAGTCTGACTACCAGTGGAACTATCTTTTGCCACATCCCTGGACCATACCTCTGCAACTTCCCACAGAGGGTATGTGGACCGTCTGCGGAGAATCCTAAAAACTGCCTATGATAAGGCCCAAGCTGTCTCAGATGCCCGAGGACAGAGGAACAAAAGAAATTTTGACCTCAGGGTACGAGTACAAGACTTACAACCAGGAGACAGAGGGGGTCATTTACTAAGATGAATGCACTGCGCTTGTTCAGACCTCAATTGGTGCGCTGGATAGATCCTTAATTCAGCGTGTGAACCGGCGCACACACAGGAGTACCTACACGTGAGAATGTTTCCAGCGCGATGGGATCGCGCTGGTTCTCGGCGAGGTACATCTCGCACTTGCTGCAATAGGAAAAACACATCTTCCTATTAAAGCAGCGCGAGAAAAACCGGCATGGGTTCCCCCTCCGGGTGCATGCTAGGCCCTTCGGTCTGGTATGGATTGTAAGGGGAACCCCTACGCCATGTTGATGAGGACAAGGGCCTCTTCCCGACAACCCTGGCCGTTGGTTGTCGGGGTCTGCGGGCGGGGGCTTATCAGAATCCGTGAGCCCCCTTTTAAAAGGGGGCCCCCAGATCCCAGCCCCCCACCCTACGTGAATGAGTATGGGGTACATGGTACCCCTACCCATTCACCTGGGGGATAAAAGTGTCAAGAAAAAAACACACTACACAGGTTTTTAAAGTAATTTATTAGGCAGCTCCGCGGGTCTTCTTCTGACTTTGGGGGTCTTCTTCCGCGCTCTCTGCATCTTCTCCTGGTGTCCGGTTCTTCTCCACGCTGTCCGGCCTCTTCTCCCGGTGTCCGGTATCTTCTGCCGGCCTCCCAGCTCTTTTGCTAGCGGGGGCCCGATCTTCTTCTACGTCGTCGTCTTCTCCCCTCTTCTCTTCTTCCGATGTTGACACGACGCTCTCTCCAGCTGTAATGCCGTCTGCGAGGTGTGCGGCGACTTATATAGGCATGGGGCGTGATCACCATGTGATGTCACCGGGGCACGATGGGACTATGCCGTCATAAGAGGCGGGGTCACCAGGTGACATCACATGGTGACCACGCCCCATGCCTATATAAGTCGCCGCAATCCTCGCAGACGGCATTACAGCTGGAGAGAGCGTCGTGTCAACATTGGAAGAAGAAAAGAGAAGAGGGGAGAAGACGACGACGTAGAAGAAGATCGAGCTCCCGCTAGCAAAAGAGCTGGAAGAAGATAGCAGGGGAAGCCAGCAGAAGATACCGGAGAAGAACCGAACAGTTACAGAAGATCCGGACAGCGGCAGAAGACCGGGCCCCCGCTAGCAAAAGAGCTAGAAGAAGATAGCGGGGGAAGCCGCCAGAAGATACCGGAGAAGAACCGGACAGCGGCAGAAGATCCGGGCAGCGGCAGAAGACCGGGCCCCTGCTAGCAAAAGAGCTGAAAGAAGATAGTGGGGGAGGCCGGCAGAAGATACCGGACACCGGGAGAAGAGGCCGGACAGCTTGGAGAAGAACTGGACACCGGGAGAAGATGCAGAGAGCGCGGAAGAAGACCCCCGAAGTCCGAAGAAGACCCCCGGAGCTGCCTAATAAATTACTTTAAAAACCTGTGTAGTGTGTTTTTTTCTTGACACTTTTCTCCCCCAGGTGAATGGGTAGGGGTACCATGTACCCCATACTCATTCACGTAGGGTGGGGGGCTGGGATCTGGGGGCCCCCTTATTAAAGGGGGCTCACGGATTCTGATAAGCCCCCGCCTGCAGACCCCGACAACCAACGGCCAGGGTTGTCGGGAAGAGGCCCTTGTCCTCATCAACATGGGGACAAGGGGTGGGGGGGCCCCGCAGCACATCCCCCATGTTGAGGGCATGCGGCCTGGTACGGTTCAGGTACGCTCGTCCCCACCCCCTTTCCTGACCGGCCGGGCTGCGTGCTCAGATAAGGGTCTGGTATGGATTTTGGGGGGACCCCCACGCTGTTTTTTCGGCGTAGGGGGTTCCCCTTAAAATCCATAACAGACCGAAGGGCCTGGTATGCTCTTGGAGGGTAACCCATTCGGTTTTTTTATTTAAAATTTGGCGTGGAGTTCTCCCTCAAGATTCATATCACAGTGCCTGGTATTGGCGGGGATCCCCGTGCTTGTCGCTCATTGGGAAAGGAAAAAAAAATTTTTGACTTGTCCTGCGACTTCACATGTGTCAAGTCGCACAACAACTCGCAGTAGTGGAAAGACAGTCTAAGGCCACTTGAGACTGAAAAGTTGCATCACAAGTTCTACCCCATGATTTACAATGGTTACCGTTCATATGTGTGCGACTTGCTTACGCCCATGCCGTATACACAGCGGGCACACATCTTTATTACAGAAATCCATATTTGGAATGGAAATTAACCACTTGCTTACTGGGCACTTAAACCCCCCTGCTGTGCAGACCAATTTTCAGCGCTGATGCACTTTGAATGACAATTGCGCGGTCATACTTAGCCAAATGTTTTTGTTTTAAGTTCCCACAAATAGAGCATTCTTTTGGTAGTATTTGATCACCTCTGTGGTTTTTTCCTTTTGTTCAAAAAAAAAAAAAAAAGAAGAAAAGACACATTTTAAAAATAATTTTGTATATTTTTGTATATTTTGATATAAAATTTTGCAAACAGGTAATTTGTCTCCTACATTGATGTATGCTGATGAGGCGGCACTGATTGGTTACACTGATAGGCAGCACTGCTTGGGACCACTGGTGGGCATTGATAGGTGGCACTGGCAGGTGGTACTGGTGGGCACAGATGAGGCAGAATTGCCTCTTGGGAACCAATGTCCCTTGCACCTAAGCCGGTGATCAGCTTTTATTTTTATCCTCATGCTGTCAGCGCGAGGAGAAAAAAGAAACAATTACCAAGCTTTAGTTTACATCATGTGATTAGCCGTCATTGGCTGACAGCTAATCGCGTGGTAAGGGGCTGGGATCGGCCCCTTACTCAGATCTGTGATCACCCGAGTCTCAGTGACTCAGTGCGCGCTGCAGGGAGCACACGGGAAATTCAGCCTCCCAGAAATTCAGGTCCACGCTGTGGCCGTCGTTTGGCTATAGCACAGACACCAAGTAGTTAATAGAAAAACCATAGTTGCCAACATTGCAAAAAAAAAATGTGGGACACTTTTTTGGCTGTAGGTGGAGCCATACAATAATTAGGGGGCAGGGCATTTGTTTGTAGGCGTGACTTAGCAATAAAAAATAAAACTGCGGCATGCGAAGCGGAAAAATGGGCGTGATTTATGCGAAATAGTGGGCGTGGCTTAAATGGGCGTAGCTAAAAGGGTCTGAGATGAATGAGGGATGGAGAGGGAAAGGGGGGGAGAGGGATGGAGGGACAGCAGCCCCAGATCCTACACAACAATAGAAATATGTGTATTCTAGAAAGTTTAACAATCAGCAGATAAAGATACTCCAAACACCTGGTGTTAACGCTTCAATCATCCCGGCACCATGATTGTTATGGTGTCAGGATAATTGAAGCGCATTATTTCTATTATTACATTGTAATAAAAAATTAAATCATTCTACTTACCATAATGCCGAATCAGTGGGATCCCTGAGCGTGTCACTAGCCACGTCGCCTGCCACAAGCAGAGTCCATCCTTGCATCAGGTGCCACCAGCAGAGTCTGTCCTTGCATCATGTGCCCCGAGCAGAGTCCGTCCTTGCATCAGGGGTCCCCAGCAGAGTCTGTCCTTGCATCAGGTGCCCCCAGAAGAGTCCGTCCTTGCATCAGGGGTCCCCAGCAGAGTCCGTCCTTGCATCAGGGGTCCCTAGCAGAGTCCGTTCTTGCATCAGGGGTCCCCAGCAGAGTCCGTCCTTGCATTAGGTGCCCCCAGCAGAGTCCGTCCTTGCATCAGGTGCCCCCAGCAGAGTCCGTCCTTGCATCAGGTGTCCCCAGCAGAGTCTGTCCTTGTATCAGGTGTCCCCGGCAGAGTCCCGCCTTGCATCAGGTGCCCCCAGCAGAGTCCGTCCTTGCATCAGGTGCCCCCAGCAGAGTCAGTATAGACCCCCTCAGTGCAGACCCCCCTCCATCAGTGCAGACCCCCTCAGTGCAGACCCCCTCCATCAGTGCAGACCCCCCTCCATCAATGCAGACGCCCTCAGTGCAGACCTCCCTCCATGCAGACCCCCCTCCATCAATGCAGACGCCCTCAGTGCAGACCCCCCTCCATCAATGCAGACCCCCATCAGTGCAGACCCCCCTCCATCAATGCAGACCCCCTCAGTGCAGACCACCCTCCATTAATGCAGACCCCCTCCATCAGTGCAGAAGCCCTCAGAAGACCCCCCTCTCCCATAATGCACCCCAGGCCCCAGCACATGTCCATTACAGCGGCCGCCATGTGTTCAGTGGAGAGGGGAGGGGCCGATCCATGCGAGAGGAGAAGCCGATTAATTGGCTGCACGGAGCGAGCCCCCTTCCTCTCTCTACTGAACACAAGGGGGAGCGTTCTAGCGGCGGTGGAGGGACCGACCGCCATTTTACTGAAGCCTGTTGCCAAAAAAAAGGTAAAATGCAAACATTCCCGAATTTCCCTGGGCAAATCCCGATTCGGGACAGCCTCCGATTGGGACGAGGGTCCCAAAATCAGGATTGTCCTGGGAAAATCGGGACTGTTGGCAACTATAGAAAAACAGATGCAGATTTCTAGGACTGGCCAAAAATAATGTTTACAGTCAAAGGCAACTGATGACTTTCTATTAAAGGTCTAAATGGGCCATTAACATGCATCAAAATTGAACTTAGGAATGTGTCTTTGCAAAGTTAAACTAATTAAAATCCTTTCTTATGTTTGCTTGGGGATAGACTGCAGAGGGATTAGAAGTTTTGTCAGATATCTACACCCCTGATAGGGTGAAGACACTTCCCAAATTTTGCCAATTTCTCATTCAAAATAATTCACTTCCTGTCACATAGCCAAACAGGAAGTGAGGGTAAAACCCTACCAATGAATGTCCTTGGGGACACACAGGTCAATATAAATAGTTTCCCCATTCGGGAAATTGCACTCTAGCATTTTGCCATGTACATCCCAAATGATTATGTATCTTGGGGTTCATTTACTAAAAGGTACATCCACTTTGCACTACAAGTGCACTTAGAAGTGCAGTTGCTGGGGATCCGAGGGGGACAAGCAAGGAAAAGAAAAAAAAAAAAACAGCATCTTTGCCTCTACATGATTGGATGATAAAATCACCAGTGCTTACTCTCAGATTTTCATCAACTACACTTGTATTGGAGAAAGGATTTGCCTTTAATAAACCTCAAAATACCTAATAATTTGGGGTGTACACAACAAAGTGCTAGATTTCAATTTGCATAAAGGGGGCACTAGTTAGATTGACCTGTGTGTTCCCAAGGAAAAATATTGTTAGGGTTTTACTCTCACTTCCTGTTTGGCTATATGACAGGAAGCAAAGCCAATTTTAAGAAAAGGGACACAAAGCCCAACCTTAAAAAATAAATAAATAAATAAAAATAAAAAATAAAAATCTTGATTTCCCTCAAATGTCCACAATTAGAATAGGATTGTCTTCAGCTTGATTTTAGTTCAGTGCTCTAAATCAGTGCTTCTCAACCCTGTCCTCAAGTACCCCCCCCCCCCCCCCCCCCCCCAACAGGCCATGTTTGCAGGTTTTCCTTCATCTTGCACAGGTGCTTTAAATCAAAGTCAATGGTTTTGTATTTTGGAGAGCTATTTTAGGCCCCTTTCACACGATCGGACCGTTCAGGTCCGCCTGTCAGTTTTGATGGCGGACCTGAACGGGCTCCATGTTAGTCTATGGAGCGTCGGATGTCAGCGGAGACATGTCCGCTGACATCCGACCCCGTCCGATCCACTAAAAGCAGACGGATGGCTCTACGTCCAGGTCCGTCGCTGGCGGATCGGATCGGGTGAGATCTGATGAAAACGGACAGGCTGTCCGTTTTCATCTGATCTCCCGCTGAGCCGGCGTACCGAGGCGTGCTCCGTAGAAACGGAGTCCGCCTCGTGTGAAAGGGGCCTTAGATGAGATAACATTTCCTAAACATGTCCTGTCAGGGGGGACAAAAAGATTTGTCTAAGACATGCCAATCAGCCTAGTTAAGCTGCAGCTGAGAAATCTGTTGCATAAAAAGAACACACATAAAACATAAAAAATTTGAAACAATTTTATTGGTCCAAAAAAAAAAAAAAAAAAAAACAGGACTTGGAAAAGAAGCAAGGAAAGCAAAACACACACATGTATGTTAATTTGAGACACTAACAGAATATGTTTGAGGTTTGACCCTTTTGCAGTGTAAATTAACAGGAGTTAAAAGGAGTACACCCACAAATGGACATCTATTAAGGATTAAAACAACATTAGGCACAACATCTTGAGAAACAATTTAAAAAATAAGGCAGCACAGTCAAATCAAAGTGAACAACGTAAAAACAACAAAAATTGCCAACATAAAAAAAGATTTTGTGGTAAAATAACACCCAAAAAAAACAAACAAACCAAAGTAACAAATAAATTGCATAAAAACACATCTGTTTTGCAACAACATAATAAATAAAATACAAATCGAAAATACATGTGTTATAAACTCGATAAGGACACCCAAATGTACTCTCTTGCCTTGCTGGCCCAGCCCTACGTACACACACACAATCTTGGCTCTTTTCAGGGCAAAGTAAACAATGCTAGCTGCAAGCTTTATATAACATAGGTTTGTGTGCTAATGAGGCAATTGCAAACACATGGACAGTCCATGAAACACACAAAATGCAAATTCACCCAATGTAGAGAGAACTTAAAAGTGAGTACACCTGTTAAGGATGTCCTTAAATTACTAACCAAAAAAACACACTCTGAGCATGCCCAGAAACATCCAAGTAATGTTCACACACAAAAAGCACCACCAAAAAAAACAAAGTCCCTGAGCATGCCCAGAACAACCCAAATGCAGCTAGCACAAAATAAGCCACCCCCTGTCCAAATTTAAGCACATCATCCAGCATGCACCAAAATTACAGATGGGACAAAACACCCCCCAGTTCAGGGGGGCAACTAAAGAGCCTAACGTGCAAAAATTATACAACAAATACCATTACAGTCTAAGGGAACTGACTTGGCAATTTTACTAGTCCCCACTTGGCTGGCTTATCTTCTAGTTATTGGCCTTAAAATGGGTATGGGGACTCAGGTCCCACTCTAAGGGAGATATATCAATGTTACCAATTGGACAACCCCAAAAACGAAACAAGGAGAAATGCCTTTAAATATGCCAAATTGCTTAAGGGCCAGTTCACACCAATGGAAATTTGGTTATATGGTTTTCAATGGCATAGTTCACCGGAGAAAGAACCAGAAGAAGAAGATGAAGATGAAGGAAGAAACCGAAGGAAGATAGAAGAAAGAAGAAAGTAGATCGAAAGAAGAAGCATTTAAATAAAGGAATTGTCAAAAACTGTCTCTTGTCATTTTTAACATTTTTTACACTTTTTTTGTGAAATGGTAGGGGTATTTTTGTACCCCCTTACCATTTCACACAGGGGGGAGGGCCGGGATCTGGGGGTCCCCTTGTTAAAGGGGGCTTCCAGATTCCGATAAGCCCCCTGCCCGCAGACCCCCACAACCACCGGGCAAGGGTTGTGGGGATGAGGCCCTTGTCCTCATCAACATGGGGACAAGGTGCCTTGCGGGGAACCCAATGTTGAGGGCATGTGGCCTGGTACAGTTCGGGGGGGGTGGTTTCGTCCCCCCCCCTTTTCATGCGGCCTGCCAGGTTGCGTGCTCAGATAAGGGTCTGGTAGGGATTTTTAGGGGGACCCCACACCATTTTTTTTTTATTTTGGCGCGGGGTTCCCCTTAAAATCCATACCAGACCTGAAGGGCCTGGTATTGAATTTCGGGGGAACCCCACGCATTTTTTTTTCTAAATTTAGTTTTTTTCTTAATGCTGTTTTTATCAATTAACTTTTATGTGTTTTGCCGGACCGACATTTCATTATAGCCGCGAAGTGAACCAGCGTAAAAAAAAAAAAAAAAAAAAAAAGTGTAGAGGTGCGCCCGTTCAACCTATGCAAATGCATATACGTTGTTGACATTTATTTTTCACTTTGCCGGCGCACTGAACCAAAGCATTTGAACAAGTGCAAATGCCATTTAAGCATGTGTATAAATTCACCTCCCGCAGCTCTAAATGTATTTGCCGGCGCTGCCGGCTTGTCAGAAAAAGTGACTTTCTCATTCTATTTTGGCCATATTTGTTACTTGGACAGTTAGTACTATACTTCCCCACATCACCCCCATAATATTGGTACTTCCAGCGTGTCTAAATTTTAAGTTAAAGATGCCGTGCGCCATGTCTATAGTGGCGTACCGATCACCTCTTCCCGTGTGCCGGGAAGAGAATAGTAAATGGGGGATCGCGCTGTGTTACCGGCGCAAATGCTTTGTAAATACAAAAATGTCATTTGCGCATCGGCGTGCACCGCAAGTCATGGCGCAAATGCTTCGTAAATCAGCCCCAGAGTGTTGTCGAGGAATCTGGGTATACCTGGAAAACACAAATTGGCTGATCATTGGAAGTCACAGCCCTATATTATATGCAAACAACTCCCAGGGTTGCCAGTGTACCAGTTTGGCCAGAAGGAAACACAGGGCCATTAAAGACTTGACATTGTAATCATCTCTTGCCTCTATCAGAAGCAGTCCGGTTAACTCCCCAGCAGGATAAACCATCCACATCCACCACCTCTTAAAGACCTCGACCAGTGACTAGGTCCCAGTCTAGGCCTCTTGCTGCAAATGATTAAGGCAGTGAGGAAGAAGAGATGGGAATAGGCTGGTTGTGGTCATCTCGCATGCCAGAGATTAATACCAACCCTTTCCCTCGCACAAAGGTGACAGACAGTGGAATTATTCGACCACAGGTCCCTGAATTTGTGCCACAAGATAGGCCTTCTAAAGATCCTGAAGACCCTCCACACTCTGTGCTGGAAACAGACTCTGAGGGTTCTTTGTCCTCCAGTGAAGCTGAGATACAAAATACTGAAGTACCAGAGGCTGAAGTGGAGAAGGACAGTGTCAGTGTGCTGATAGCACCAAAACCCAAAGAACAGAGAGCAAAGAGAATTATCCAACCACCCAAGAGACTGACCTATGACATGCTGGGAAAATGCTCAGAAGAGATTTGTTCTGCTGCAAAAAGAACTTCTGAAATGCCTTGTCCCTCCACTGCTGATTTAGTGGAGGACAACCCCGTCTCACCCCCTGGCACATCTATACAGGACACCACTGTGTCAGTAACAGGTGCACAGAACAGTCTCCCTTCATGTGATAATTGGTGGAAGGCGCCTCTGTCAGTTCTGTGTCATCGCTTGCATGCAAAAACATGTAACAGGTCACGAATTTTGACTATCTTTGGGACCAAAGATTTAAAGCAGGGGGAGTATTTAGCGCAGAGGTTTTGCCACCCAAGTTACTATGTTAAACAATGTGATGTTCTTTAAATAAGAGTTTGGCTCCCTCTAGTGGCCTATTTAATGCTATTAAGACTTTTGTTTGGTTTCATTAATGCCACCCTCCAAAGCATTGTGGGAGATGTAGTGAATGAGGAAGTGACTCATGTGCTAAAACTCAGTCTGTGAACTACTGACCCACAATGCCCAGTTCACCTACCCACAAGGCCAAGTCACAGAACACCCTGCAGGGTGGCGTGTTTCCGGCCTCTTTGGATGCCATTCATCACTTGCCTGCAGTGAGGTCTGTGAGTGTGAACGACAGACTGCAGCCTGTAAGGCGTGGAGCAGTATCGAGTGGCCTCTGAGGAGCTCCAGAGCACAGTCAGCTGGATCAGCGTGCGGATGGACCGGAGGACCCAAGATTTCTAAAGATTTCCTGCATTACAGTCATCAGCCATCAGAAGGAGCGGTGCGGTGTGACGGCGCCAGCTTGGATCAGACTGAGATATCAGGAAAGGAGCCTTGCAAGCATCTGGGCCTGTTGTGGTGAGCGGGCACTTGCCCAGATCAATATAGTGTATGATTGACTAAGTGTATCAGTTATAGACTGCCAGTGTGAGACTTGTAGTCCCACAGAAGAATCTCACTTATCCATAGGCTGCATGCAGTGGAACTTCAGGGTGGCCTTCTCTGTGCTGTAAGTTGATGCTGCATCACATCCACTGATAAGGAGAAAGTATTATAAGTGCCCTTCTGCTTGCCAATACACAATCACCAGCACAGTACTTATTCCACAGTCTACTGTCTACTTGTTTCCCCTGTTTGGATTTACAAATACTGCAGTCTAATACATGAGCTAGCTGAAGATCAAGAAGACATTGGACTTCTATCATCTTATACAAAGTACTATAGTTCACTCTGCATATTGGGACATTGCATCACAACCTAGGGGGAGCCCTTGAGCACAGGATATATGTATTGTGTTGTACTACTGTGTGTTCATAACAGTTATTGCAGATTTGGAGTGCATGCTTGGAAATCAGTGGGAAGGTGCTCAGTATAATTATTTGAAGACATTAAGCATCTGTATTATTGTGCGCCTGTCTGCATGTACACCCTTATGGTGGTCATTGAATTTTGAAGTTTAGTTTCATGTACACATTGACTGTTATCTATTGTCATTCTTTATTCCTAAGTTACCACAGTGTTTATTGTGCCAAGTACTTTCTCAGTAAACTTCTTAAAGAGGAGTTCCACCCAGGGGCTCCATTAAAAAAAAAACATTAAAAGTCAGCAGCTACAAATACTGCAGCTGCTGACTTTTATTTGGACACCTACCTGTCCCTGGGTCCAGCGATGCGGGGGATCAAAGCCCCGCTCATCCCCCCCTCCGCTCGTCGGCGCCGGTATTTCAACTGTAGGTGCCGGGCTGTGGCTTCACAGCCTGGCATCCACTGCACATGCGCGAGCGGTGCCGCGCGCCGTGATTGGCCGCTCAATCACCTGGGACCTGTAATGGGTCCCAGATGATTGACAGGAGGGAGGGAGCAGAGCCGAGCCCTTCCTGTGCCGAGGGGGAAGTGATGTCACCAGCCCAGGCAAAGGAAGAGGGGAAGAGGCAGACTACGCGGGACCACCTAGCAACAGGCATTTACAGGTAAGTGAAAAAAAAAATATCCAAATGTTTTTTTGTTTTTCTTTTAGAATTTTTCAGGTATTTTTGTTTTTTTGGGTGGAACCCCACTTTAAGTGGTTAATTGACATTTTGTGTGAGACTCAATCTCTTACTACAGCTGGTGAAGTGACGAGTTCCAAGGCTACGGTAAAAATACTATATAGTGTACTATTGCTGTGTTCCTCTTTCCTGCTGGGTCTCACACTAAAATTATCACACAGGTGTCCCAGAGGGGTTGAGTCTGTTCTTGGGGTTAATAGGCAGAGTACAGGATTAAACATTCATCAGCAGCTCCTACGGGGGGGGGGGGGGGGTAGTGCTACACTTACATAATGCAGAATGTGGTAAGTTAAATGTGGGATGTACAGTGCAGAGTATATGATAATGGGTTGTATGTGCATGATAGGAGTGTGGAGTGTATGGAGGTGGGTATTATGTGTAGAAGAGGAGTGGGGTGTGCAGAGCCGCCATCAGGGGGTACAGCCCATAGACTTGTAAGGGGCCCCAGCCGACTGGCAGGGATGTGAGAAGAAGGCAGGGGCGGGTGCAGAGGAGCTCCGTAGATGCTCCTGAATGTGCGTTAGTCAGCAAGCTGCTGCTCTGTCTTTGAGCTGACATCGGGCTCTGTGCTGCCACCTCTAGCCATTTCCTGCATGTGCACCCCTCTGCATGTGGAAACAAGAACTGGGACTAGGACCACCTTACAAGTAAGGGCTGTTGTGCAGGGGGGGCTGTGTGTGTACATGCATGTCATATATACACACACGTGAGTGGTGCTGGGAGCGTACAGGTGTGAGGGGGGCTGAGAACTTATATGTTGTGAGGGGGCTGAGGCACTGAAGGACTTGGTGGGATGGCTAGTGGGCAGATTTGGTGGGACGGCCAGTGGGTAGGACCCTGGGGAATGTTGGTGGTCAGGCTCAGGAAGGGCCCAGGCCTAAAGCTGTATAAGGGGCCCCACAATTTCTGATGGCTGCCCTGGGGGAGTGCATATATTACTGATATCAAATATAATATATATTTATATATAACACAGGTATCTGTACACTGAGTGGAACTGATATCAGTGTTAAATATATGTAGCGCTGCCAATTTTTGCTTCTAGTTCTATGTAATGCTGTAACGTTAATAAGTTGGTATATGGCGCCATCTAGCGGCCAAAATATAAAAGTACTGCATCTTTATATTTCATCACTTAGGAAGTGACATGGAAGTGTTTTATTGTTTACCTTTGGACATTAACTTGACCTGGCCACAATGCCCATTAACTCCCATGAATCTCAGGAGAACTGAACTGCATTGTGGGAAGACTATAAAAAGGCTGGGAGCGGCCATTTTAGGTCTCTTGTTCCTGGGCCTGGGCGTGGCCTGCCAGAAGGGCTCTGTGGGTGTGTGTGTCCCACAGAGTTGCGGCCTACCCTGTGGGGAGCGTAACAGCAGCCAGCGATCCTGCCTTAGATCACAGCGTGCTGGAGCAGCAGAGTGATAATAAGATTCATACCTAAATAGAGAAAAGGAAGAGAGAAGGAAACAATATATATGTGAAAGGGAAAAAAAATAATATAAAAAGGTAAGATAGAGATTGGAATAAAGATATGAATAAGGAAAGGAGACAAAAATAATACATTTAATAGATGGGAATAAATGTGGAAAATAAAGCAAAATGGGTGAAAAATATAAGAAAAATATTTTAAAAATATATATTAATAAAATATAAAGATATATGTAAATATATAAAAAATAATATATAAAAATAAGAATAAAAATAATAATAATAATACTAAGAATAAAAATAAAGATAAAAATAAAAATAAACTAATGAAGAAAAAATAATGAGAAAAAATAATAAATGATGAAGGGGAAAGAAGGGGACTGATGTGAAAATAAGAGGGGGGAAACATGCATGGAATGGTGATGTTGATTGGGTAAATACTTAAAGGGTTAACATGGAAAATCAACATGGATTATAAGAAGACATGCAAAACAGTTATGACTAGATAAGTGAATGGGCAAATAGACTAATGGGCTATACTTGAAAGCCGGTATGGAAGAGAGATGATGGGGATAGTACATAGTACTGTCATAGTACGTACATGTGGTATGCGCAAATAGGTATGTCTGTATGGAAGGACAGGCTAATGAACTAGGGAGCTATATATAAAGTATTATGGCAGAAAGAGGGATGAAAACAGTACGAGAGATAAAATGAAAAAGAAGAAGAGAGGTCTGTAAAAACCTAGAAATAATAGTTGGCTGTCTAACAGAAATATGTACAATATACATCTGAGGAACAATGCATAAGTCTAAAAATAAGAAACCATATTATAGAGGCTGTGTCAGAAAAAGAACAGAAATTATATTACTGTGTTAATCTCTATTTCTTCATTGAGGCCATTGGGTGTCATACTGTTTCTTGCCTACATAGACGTTGAAATCTTTCGGCTGGAGTGAAATGATCAGATATGGATTCAATGATCCACACATTGAGGTCAGAAATATTTTGTTGATGATGAATGGTGAAGTGACGGGCAGTACTGTATAATGTGTCACTCGCTGATCTCCGTGGATCATCCTACAAGGCTTTTATCCTCCACACTGGGGTACAGTGCTTCGTTTGTAAGTTTTCCTACTGCTGTTTTATTAAAACTTTTATGCAATATACAGAGAGCACTAGATGTTCTTTACTTTATTTCATGTGACCTCTGCGAGCTCCACAAGTTGTGGTATCTGATCGGCTACAAGTTTACCTGCTCCTGCCATACTTCCCTTTGAGGGAAATGCTGTCTTTGACCTGACTGATTCACTCAGGGGTCCAACAGCTGAGGTGAGCGGCTAGTGGAGGTTTTGTCTCACTACAGTCACTCATCTTGTGTGGATGTCACTCGCACTACTGGATCATATGTTGGAAATTCTCCAATATGGACATTTATTAATATTATTGTTTTAGTGATTAATTTTATGCGCTGTACTGCTTTTTTGTGAATGATATCTTTGGGATTTGATAAGTTTTATCCTCAGTACCATAGCTGCTTTAGCCTAAACGTTATGTGATTAGCGCTGGTTGATTTTCATTATATAGTACTGTATAAGGGATTGTTGGCTTGGACAGCTCGTCTATGCTCTCCAAACCTCGCACGTAGAGTCCTGATCGTTCTACCAACATATAATAGCCCACAAGGGCAGGTTATACAATATATCATGTAGGTCGTGGAACAATTAAAGAAGGATTTCAGAGTGTAGTTGTTTCCATTGGCTATAAATTTTTTTTCTACCATGTGTAACATGGGCACAGGTAAGGCATAGAGCTTTATTGCAACTGTACATACCAACTAATGGGATGAGGGTAAGTTGTCTAAGTGTAGTGGATTTTTTCTGGACATTAACTTTGCCGGGAGCAATTTTGGCCTTAACATTGGGAACCCTACGGTAAGCAAATTTAGGAACAGATGGTAAGGAGGATGATAAATGAGGATCCTGAGTCAAAATGGGCCAATTTTTTTTATAATGTGTTCCATTTTTTTATGACTCACATGGAACTGCGTGACAAATCTGGTAACTGGTTCAGTGTTCTGGATCTTGGAAATGGGTGGAATATCTGTCTGATAGAGGGAGGCAGCTTCACTGATGGCAACGGTTGGATAACCCTTATCAAGTAATTTGTTGGAAAGAGTGGTACATTGGGAACTGTAGTCCTCTAGTCTAGTGCAATTCCTCCTAAGACGATGGAACTGGCTTTTGGGTATATTATTAACCCACCTGGGGGGATGACAACTAGAATAATGCAAAAAAGAATTTCCGGCCGTGGGTTTGGTATTGTTCTTAGTAGCAATCTGGTTGTTAATATGGAATAATTCCAAATCAAGAAAACAAATAGATTCTGGGTCCGTGACAGAAGTGAAAGATAATCCAAAGGGGTTGTTGTTACAGAAAGTGATGAAATCATGGACTGAACTGGGTGGACCATCCCAAATGATGATGACATCGTCTATGTAGCGACCGTACAAGACCAGGTGTGATGAAAAGGTAATGTTATCCCAAATACACCTGGTCTCCCACAGTCCCATGGTCAAATTGGCGTAACTTGGTGCAAAGTTGGCGCCCATGGCCGTACCCTGTTTTTGTAGATAAAACTGACCAAAGGTAAAATAATTATGTTCTAGACAGAACTTGGTAGCTGAGATACTAAATTCTACCTGAGATGAATTAAGAGTGGGGTTGGAATGAAGGTAGTGTGCAATGGTTTGGAGCCCTACTTCATGTGGTATGGATGTGTAAAGAGAACACACATCTAGAGAAACCCATAGATAGGAGGGCTCCCATCTATAGGGTTGTAATAGATCAAATGGGTCCCGTCTCTGATATAGGAAGGAAGGGACTGGGCCAATGGTTGCAAAAACTGGTCTATGTATAATGAATAGCTGGTGGTAATGCTATTCATGGAAGTCACTATGGCACGGCCTGGTGGGTTGCTAGTGTCATTATGAATCTTTGGTAAGTGATATAGGTAAGGGACTTGGAAGAAAGGTTTTTAGCAAAAAAGCTGCCTCTGATTTACTTAGAATACCTTGGGCTAATGCCTGTGAAATAATAGCATTGGACTCCTCAGTGAATTGGGCCAGTGGATCAGTTTTCAGTTTTTCATAAGTGTTAGTATCAGAAAGAAGACGATAAGTCTCTTGGAGATAGTCTGATCTATTTTGCAACACAATCCCTCCCCCTTTATCTGCAGGTTTGATGATAATCTCCGTGTTGGTACTGAGAGATTTGAGAGCTTTAAGTTCCTGGGGGATAAGGTTGTTGGTGGAATAATGGGCTTTGGAGTATTCTGAAAAACAGAGATCTGAGAGCTCTTTATACACAACTTGATAAAAAGTAGTTAAGAAGGGGCCTTTTGATTGGGTGGGGTTGAAAATAGATTTCGATCTGAAGGAGGTGTGTTTGATGGGTGGAGAGGACTGAGAGTATTGTGACCAAGCTATCAGGTCATTATCCTCATCAGTATTCCATAACTCACATAGGTATAAGATGGCTTGATGGTCAGCTGATGTTTCTAGCAAGTGATGAGGATCACCTGAGGCAGTGGTGGCTGAAATGGTGGTCTTCTTATCTTTCATATTATAATGTCTTTTTAAAGTAAGGTCACAAATGAATTTATTTAAATCTTTAAATATAGTAAATGAATTGGGAAAAAACGATGGGGGCGAAGTTGAGGCCTCGAGATAACAATGAGATTTCATGATCAATAAGTATATATGAGGATAAACTGAAAATTTTTACAGTTTCCGCAATTTTACTGGGCAGAGTATCTCTGGATTTGTGATGTCCCCCTCGCCTGCCTCTTTCTTGTTTTTTCTTTTGAATTGGGATGGAATCATGCTGGGTGAAGGGATCTGAACTAAAAAAGAAGTGGGAATATCTAAAGAGGAGTTCCCAAAAGTTACTATATGTCTATCAGGGTCATTGCTGGTGTAGGTAGAGGTCGAAATAGCACAATGGGGAACTGGCGGAATAATTGAATCAGTGAATGGGGAATCAGAAACTGTGGACGTGTAGCAAGGGAGAATGGTTGTAGGAGAGACAGAAAGCTCAGACTGAATGGGAATGGGGACGGGGGAGGGGGGGGAGATTATAGGAGTCCTGGGGATGTGTGATGAGACTGAGTGGTACAAGCGGCCAAAAGGGGAATGGTGGTGGGGAGAGAAGGATTGTCAGATGGAGCAGAGGGCTGGGAAACATGGAGAGGAGCTATGGATGCAAGATCCAAAGTCTCACTGGACTGGGTAGAACAGGCAACCAGATGTGGAATGTGGGTGTGCTCAGTATCTGATAAGGTACGCGGCTGGAAATGAGGCAAAAGTGAGGGGGGATGAGTGTGTTTTCTTCTCCAGTTAAAGACTCTCTTATGAGAATAATCATCAAGGTCTCTTCTGAATTTACCTAATTTGTTTTCAAATCAGGGAATTCTCACTTTCTTTAGTGTTGATCTTAAAAGTTTTTAACCATTTCATGGGTAAATGTGGGTGGATAGACAGAAATTCTTTGACATGTTTTTCCATTTTACTACGTAAAAAATGATACCGTCTGTCTCTATGGATGATCAAAAGCTGTATCCACTTTTGGGTGCAGAACTGCGCCACACCCTCCCACTCTGTGCGGAGATCTCCATCCAAAAAAGTGCACCCCTTGAGTATACGGAGTCCTCGTGGGGAGATTTTGGATTTAAAATATTGTTTCAAAAAGAAACCATCCCACCACTGCGTGTTGGCTGATGTGCTGAAGTCTTCTATGCGTTTCATCCTCGTACATGCATCCCTGCACTTGGAATTAGACCAAGTGCGGGAATGAATGGAGGATGAAAAGACATGGAATGGAAAAATGGTGTATAATTCATCTAAAAGTACATATTTAGATCCTTCCAATTGTTCTATGATGTCCATGTTAAAAGCAAAAAAATAGGTGTACAAAGGAATATACAAAAAAATATACATATATCAATTGTGTATATATATATATATATATATATATACACATACATACACACAATTGATATATGTATATTTTTTTGTATATTCCTTTGTACATATATATATATATATATATATAGAACAGCAAGAGGGTGGGAGAAAGAACAGAAATAAATGATTCAGGTATGAATAATTAAAATAAAAATAGATATAAATAAAGCATGAAAGGGACTTCATATAAATGCATGCATGTATGGTTGGTCTGCAGCACATTAAACAAGCTTCAATAGAGAACAGTGACAACAAAGGAGCAAGGCGCAAGGTACCTGCCAAACATGAAAAACAATCAAGATAATATTAAAAAAAAAAAATTATAAAAATAATGGTGTCCAAAATGACAGTATAAAACCGTAGTGTGTGCGTATATGGGAGAATGATGGTAATGGCTAAACACATATACGCTAAGAAAGTGAAGTCTCAAAATGCTGGAAAGTTCAAATGAAGATACTGGGCACCAGCGGCAGCTCCCTTGGGAGTAGAAGCAAAGACTCTGGAAGGCAATGTGGAGATAAAACAAGGTGCGCCAATCTAAGTGCAGTATCCAATAAAACTTTATTAAATAAATATAAAAATGGCCAAATGGCTACTCACAAAGGTTCAGTAGAAATAAGGCATGTGATAACATGTAAATAGCCCATAGACAAGACCGCGGCGGCTCTCAGTGCAAGATCCCAAGGTGGTACAAGGCGCTGTAGAGGATGTAGGGAGGCTGTCCGTGATGTGTAGTCCTCTGCTGGTAGGGGCTTCTCTGTAGGGGGAGCGGGAGGACCCTGGTGTCAACAAGGTAAAGCCGGCATCTACTCAGGGACCGGAAGCCGGAACAGGATGAAGACCAGCGTGAAGCGCACCATTCACTGGAGTAAAGGCAGCGGAAATGGCTTGTGGACGTGTCAGATGACGCATTTCAATGCATCTGCATTTTCTTCAGATCTAATTGGCTTATGAAGTTTAATTTATTTATATATATATATATATATATATATATATATATATATATATAGAGAGAGAGAGAGAGAGAGGCCGGCGCACGTCGCTAAGCGATGGCATCCCTGAGTAGATGCCGGCTTTACCTTGCTGACACCAGGGTCCTCCCGCTCCATTATTTATCCCTTGTATGGGCAACTAACCATTCACAGGCTTGCCTTTTATCTTTTTACATATCATTTCAGACTTCCTAGTCAGCATAGGCAGCGGGATGCGCATGAACAAACTATACAATACCACCAGGAAAAAAAAATACTACCACCTTCATTGAGGCTCACCGCACTAGCGCAGGAGAGAAAATTCTGTCTTTACACCCCCCCTTTTTAATATTGATTGGACCCTGGATAAACATTTTATTGGGCCCCCTATGCAATTTTGCTCCCCGATCATTACATCGTACCCCCTCCACCATCCTGCCCCCATTATTAAACTGTTCCACCCTCCTCCATACTAACCCCTATCATTAAACACAGGGGTTATTGTTGAGGGTGGAAAGGTGGGTTATTGTGGAGAGGGGGGGGGGGTAATTGTTTAGGGTGGAGAGGGAAGCCTGGCTCAGTAAAACAACACTACTCACCGGGCAGAGCAGTCACCCAGCAGCCGCCCACAGATGAGTCTGAGGAGGGGAGGCACATTGTTGGGAGGGGGCATGGCCATTACAGGAGAGGTCAGGTCCAGTAGAGGAGACACAGCTGTAGCGCCTGCTATGTGTTCAGTGCCCCCCCCCCCCCCCACCCAATAGTACTGTGGGAGGAATTCCACCATCAACACTGACTGGAGAGAAGGGGGGGGGGGGGTTTGAGGCTCTTGAATTATATATGCCTTGCCTAAGCAATCTACCTGTGATTTCAGGAAGGAAAGTCATTTGATTTCCCCATAAGCCCATGGTCATGACAGGTGAATCCTCCCCACTGCACTAATGTATTCTGACAGTGTATTAGACTACACAGATCACTGCTGTCAGCAGTAATAGTATAATAAGAAAAAAAAAACCCTTGTAGATAGATTGACTTCTGTACAACCAGTCATCGCATAGATGGATAAAATGTCATCCAAATCAACAGGATCTAGCCAAAATTTCAATCAGTTTATGGCTAGCTTTAGAAGCGCCCTTTTAGCCTTCATTTTTGCTGCCTACAAATTTGAGAGGTTCTGGGGACCTGATGTAATTAGGAAAATACTGGGGACTCTTGGGAGCAACTCTTGAAACCCAGATGTGGGTGTTTTGGGGACCCTGATGTAAGGGAAGGACTCCAATGTAGAGGGGGAACTCCAATGGGGATTCTTGATGCTTGGAGAATCTGACGTGAACAGATGGCCACAAATTGCTAATCAGACAATTACATGGCAGAAACTCAGTACATTTAAGCATCCAGACATGGTGAAGACAAGCATTCTGAAGTTCAAACCGAGGATAAGAATGGATGGGGGAGAAGACAAAAAAAAAAAAAAAAAAAGTGAGGGGGGGGGGGGGAATTTAAGTGACTTTGAACATGGCATGGTTTTGTACCAGACAGCCTAGTCTGCGTATTTAAAAAAAACTGCTAATCTACTGGGATTGCCACACCATCTCTAGGGTTTACAGAGAATGGTCCAAAAAAAAAAAAAAAAAAAAAAAAAGAATATCCAGTGAGTGGCAATTGTATGGATGAAAATGCCTTGATGTCAAAGGAGAATGGGCAGACTGGTTCAATATGATAGAAAAGGCAACAGCAACTCATTACAACCAAGGTATTCAGAATACCATCTCTGAATGCATACCACATTGAACTGTGAAGCAAATGGGCTACAGCAGCAGGAGACCACACCAGATGCCACTCCTGTCAGCCAAGAACAGGAAACTGAAGCTACAATTTGCACAGGCTCACTGAAATAGGACAATAGAAGATTGGAAAAAAAAAGTTGCCTGATAAGTAGATTTCAGCTGTGACATTCAGATGTTAGAGTAAGAATTTGGCATAAGCATGGCTCTATCCTGCCTTGTATCAATGGTTCAGGCTGGTGGTGTAATGGTGTGGGGGATATTTTCTTGGCACACTTTGGGCCCCTTAGTACCAACTGAGCCTTATTTAAAGGCCACAACCCAAGTATCGTTGCTGACCATGTCCATCCCCTTTATGGCTGCAGTGCATCCATTTTCTGGTGACTTCCAGCAGTATAATGCACTGTGTCACAAAGCTCAGATCTCAAAACTGGTTGCATGAACATGACAATGCATTCACTGTACTGCAATGGCCTCCAGTCACCAGATCTCAATCCAATAGAGCACATTTGGGATGTGGTGGAATGGAAGATTTGTATCATGGATGTACAGCCGACACATCAGCAGCAACTGCGTGATGCTATAAGGTCAATATGGACTAAGATCTGAGTAATGTTTAACACCTTGTTGAATCTATGCCACAAATTAAGGCAGTTCTAAAGGCAAAAGGGGGGTCCAACCCGGTACTAGCAAGGCGCACCTAATAAAGTGGCTGGTGAGTAGAAACAGCCAGGAGTTGCTTGAAGGTGCTGCAGGTGTGGAAAGGCAGGGCACACAACACAAGTATCTCGATTATGTTTTTGGACACACACACACACACACACACACACACACACACACACACACACACACACACACACTTTTAAAAAAAAACAAAAAAAAAAAAAACTGGTTTTAAATTGCATTTTATTTGCCAAATTATGCTTTGCCAAGTTCCAACACAATAGAAAAGATGCCAGAGAAAAAATAAAAAAATTACAACTCCAGAGTGTTCAGATAACATTTAGTTATACATGCATCATTCACTTCATACACAAAGTGCAGCATTTACTGGGTGTTTAGGCATTGTGTTCCCTGTACGTTAGCAGTCAACATACTTTCTATATTGCAGTAAAACTTCCATAGTGCTGACTGAAAGCCAAAAATGTTTACTATCATGTTACAGTATCTTGCATCAAGTCTCTTGTAGTTGGAGGCAGTTGTATGGATCCTGAACTCCCTCTGGCTTGGCATAAAATTTGTCATCCAGTTTAGCAGCTGAGTTTTGAAGCAGGCATATACCCGGCCTCACCGAGCATTCTTAGAGTTACATAACCATTGTGGTGTATCACAAGTTCAGTAATGCTGCCATGATTTAGATCCATGCGTAACCAAGCTTCAGGAGGCAGCTGAAGAGCCCTATGGAAAAAAAAAAAAAAAATTTCTAATGAGATCAAATTTAAGTACTTTTGGGTTTAGGCAGATTAGTCTGCAGCAGAGAAAGGTGGGACAGCAGTGGAGCACATTGACAGACATCAATGCAAATATCATGCACTGATATTTAAACAGAAGCACACTTCTAAGATTGAAATTGTGATAAAAAAAAAAAAAAATCTGATGTTTATCTAAACAAATTGATCAATTTTATGGTATTATGCCTTTAGTTTAATTGTTGACTTTGCTGCACTGCACTTTTGGGGTTGTGACCATAGACACAGAAGGGACCATTTACATTAGCCCATGTGGCATATACACTCAAATGTATAAATAGATGTCAGTCAGTACCAGTTTAACTTTGTTATGCTTAGCTGAATATTTTGTATATTTTTGTATAGCAAGCACTATAAAGCCAACCTTCACCACACCTGTATTTAAAAGACAACATGGTCTCGTACACATGCCTAGGTATCATTGCACAACAACCTGTATTTGTTGCTCTAAGGCATTTTGGAGTTTCCTAGCAGAACACTATAAAATGATCCTATTTGAGACCAGATTCAATTTGGCCCAGATAAAGACAATTCCTAAAATTGCACTTGAGTGTCCCATCCACAAATGTGCATCTTACATTTTGACTTTACTGTGCGACTTTGTTACGACTGATCCAATGTGATCAGTGTTTGTGCTCTACAAAGTCGCTAGATATGTGCAGAGCGGAAAAATTTGGTTTGATTTATATTCAAACAAATTCGCAGAAGGATTTGAAATTGAAAATTGATTGCACGATTAGAATAGCTGTTAAGGAGCATGAGCCTTGAAATGGGGGGGTGCTTTGCATCACTTCACCCTCCCTCCTAGATAGTAAGCTCCAACAAGCAGGGCCCCGATTCCTCCTGTATTAAATTTCATTGCAACTGTACTATCTGCCCTCATGTTGTAAAGTGCTGAACAACCCTGGATGCCCGGTGGTTGTGGGGTTTGTGGGCAGAGGGGGCCAGGGTTGTGGGGAAAGAGGCCCTTGTCCCCATCAACATGGGGACAGGTGCTTTGGGGCACAACCAAGCTGGGCTGCATGTTTGGATAAGGGTCTGGTATGAATTTTGGGAGGGACCTCACATGGTTTCCCCTCATTTTTCATTGCTGCCATTTTCACAGGTTGCAGATATCATGACTTCAATGTAAACCCTCAAGTTGCATGAAAGCGGAACCAAAGTAGTGCAGTCACTACTTTAAAGTTGCAGAAGTGTTAATAGGGCTTAAAAGTCAGACGGATAATCAAACTACAGGATTAACTGAAATGAACACATGGAATAGCAGCTCTTAAATGAATAGTACTCTTGCGTTATCAAAATAAGTGAATAGTGCTGCAAACACCAAAAATCCATGGCTCCAAGTGTATAATTGATGTTGTGCTGTTAACAGTAACAAACTGAATAATGCAAGCGATATAAATATTGCTTCCAAGTGTCCATAAATATCACATAATAAAAAGGGACTGATGCAATGAGTTGTGTATATATATATAGTCCCAGTGACGACAATCTTTTTGTCACAAGAGTGAAATAACTGGCAATTGGCGTGTTATATCTGATACTTCAGTGCTCACAGGCCTCACTTTACTGCTATAAAGTAACAGCGTTGGATAAAATAGGAATTTTATAACAGCTTACCTGTAAAATCCTTTTCTTGGAGTACATCATGGGACACAGAGCCACACAGTAATTACTTAATGGGTTATGGGCCACCTTCAGGTGTTGACACTGGTATAACCAATACAGGAATTTGGCTCCCCTATATAACTCCTTCCAGGAGGATCTCAGTTTTTTTGTAGCCAAGCAATATACTTAAACTCCAAAAAGAGTGATGGGACCTCTGTGTCCCATGATATACTCCAAGAAAAAAAAAGTGGTGTAGGCTGTTATAAAAAACCTATTTTCTTTATCGTACATCATGGGACACAGAACTTAATGGGATGTCCCATAGCAATGTTACTTGAGGGGAGGGAGACAACCCATAGGGCACCCCCAGACCTGAGTACTTCTACCTGCAGCACACTGCACCTGAAGGAGATATCCTCATTCCTCCTTACATCCACTTGATAAAAATTGTGAATGTATGCACTGAAGACCAAGTTGCAGCCCTGCAGATCTGAGCCATGCAGGCCTGGTGACACACTGCCCATGAAGCACTAACTTCTCTGGTAGAGTGCGCCTTAACGTGAAAAGAGGGGAATCTTACCCCTTAAATCATGAGATTGAATTTTCACTTCGAGACAGTGGACTTCAATGCTGCCTGTCCCTTAAGACCTTCTGGCAGAATAAATAAGACACCAGTCTTAAGAATCTGAGCAGTTGCCTTCAAATCGATTCACTGCTCTCACCACATTAAGACAATGTAGTGACTTTTCTTCCCTGGAACATAGTTTTGGAAAAAAAAAATGGCAGGACAATATCTTGGTTCAAGTGAAAACCTGAAACTACTTTTGGCAAAAAGCCTGGATGAGGGCATAACACCACTCTGTTCTCATGAATAATGAAATATGGCCCTTTACAAGAAAGAGCAGCCAAATTCTGAAACCCTCCTTGCTGAGGATATAGCAACCAAAAATACCAGCTTCCTTGTCAAAAGGACTAAGGGAATGCTGTATCGGTTCAAATTGTTGTTTTTGAAACACTGACAAAACCAAGTTAAACTCCCAAGGGCTTAAATGCGATTTAACTGGCAGATTAATCCACATCACCCCTTGTATGTAACCCCGGATAAAGAATGCATGGCAAGCGGTCTTTGAAATAAAATCGATAAGTCTGAGACTTGGCCCTTAATAGTACTCAGGGCCAATGTCATCTCTACACCCAATTGCAGAAAGGCAAGAATTCTGCCTATGATATATCTGAGGGTGCCAACCCTTGGATTCACACCAGGAAACATAAGTCTTCCAAACTCTATTGTTCTGGAAGCTGGTTACCTTGCATCAGTCAAAGTAGAGATAACTGACCTGGAAAGCCCACGTTTCTCCAGACTGTGGGTCTCAATAGCCAGGCTGTTAAATTTAGCGTTTGTAAAGGATGGAATATCGCCCCTTGTGAGAGCAGGTCTGGCCTTAGTGGGAGGGGCCATGGACCCTCCACTACCATCTTTAAGATTTCTGCGTACCATGACCTTCTGGGCCATGCTGGTGCTACCAGAATTACCAGCTTTCTTTCCAGCTTGATCCTGTAAAAGTCCTCATGGCAGCAACTGAATAGGAGGGGGGAATGCATTGATCAGTAAGAACTGATCTCATGGTGTTACCAGCGCATCTGTTCCGCATGCGAGTTGATCCCTTGTCCTGGACACAAAGTTGAATCTGGTTGGTGACTTAAGTAGTCCGCCTGTAGTAGTTCAGTTCTTGACCACTGTCCCTGGACAGTCATCTTCTCTAGTACTGCTCCCCAGCCTGAAAGGCTGACATTTGTCATTACTACCAGATAATTGGTCTGAAGGATTTCCCTTTCAGCAGATTCTGGGTTAGTAGCCACCAACTGAGGCTTTGGGACACTCTTGGGGACAGCTGCATTGGCAAGTCCAAAGCTTGGATCGTTTTGTTCCAAGCAGACAGGATACTGTTTTGTAACAGTCTCAAATGGAACTGGGCATAGGGAACTGCTTTGAATGAAGCCACCATCTTTCCTAAAAACCTCATGCAAAGGCGAATTGAAGGATTTCTTTGACCTGACCATCTGCACCAGCTCTTGCATGGAGCTGATCTTTGCCAGAGGCAAGAACACCCTTTTCGGTGCCGTTTCTATGATGAGGCCCAAATACTCCAGCTTTTAGTGGTTTTAAGGAAGACTTCTCTAGGTCGAGAATCCAACCCAGACTTTCCAGGTAACTGGTTGTAATGCGTACACTTTGCTCCAAGGGAGCCACTGACTGGTCTATTAACAATAGATAGTCTAGGTATGCCAAGACTGTTATGCCCTGTGCCCTTAGCCTGGCTAGAGGTGGAGCCAGTACTTTTGTGAACATCCGGGGTGTTGTAGCTAGCCCAAAGGGCAAGGCTACAAATTGAAAGTGCTGTTCTACTTCGACTGCAGAAACCTCTAGTGAGCAGGAAATATAGGTACATGCAGATATGCATCTCTGATGTCAATGGATGCCAGAGGTTCTTCCTTGTAGGATGGAAACTACTGACTTGATTGACGCCATGCGAAAGGAGCGGATTTTCAGGAACCGATTTAGATTCATTCGATCTAGAATGGGTCCGATATCCCCATTTGGTTTTGGTACTGTAAACAGGTTTGAATTAAAAACACCAAACCTTGCTCTTTTGTGGGGATCTGTATGATTACCCCCTGAGCCAATAATTAGTCTAATGCTTGAAACAGGGATTGCCTTTTCCCTGGATCTTTGGGAAAGTTTGATAACCAAAAACGAGATGGTGGAAACTCCCAAAATTCTAGTTTGTATCCTAGAGACACCGTGGAGAGAACCCATCTGTCCTGAATTTCCCTTTGCCAGACTTCTGAGTATTTCAGAAGTCCCCCCGCCACTCTGGTGAGGGAGGACACCTCTTCATGATGAAGCTTTAGCATTCTGCTTTGCAGCCCCAGGTCTTTTGTGCCTGGGCCTGACCCTGAGGTTTTCCGCTAGAGTCTGAGGGCGGAGGCCGTGCCACTGCCTAGAGGCAGATGCCCCTGGTGCAGGAGAAAAAGTCAGTTTAAATGAAGGATATTTATACTTTGACTGGCAAAAGTACTCTTTCCACTAGCAATAGTCTGGATGTATTTAGCCAAATCACCACCAAATAGTCGCTCCTCATGAAAAGAGAGGTTCCTCTAGTCAGAAGCTTTTTGCAAGGTGCTTCGGCTGATCAATTTTTTAACCAAAGGGTTCTACACATGTGTATTAGCACAAGCACAAGGCGGGACACCTGGTGAATAGAATCTATCATAGCGTCTATAGCAAAACAATGCCTTTGGCAATTCAGCCAACTCACAGGCCTGCTGTGCAGGGACCTCTTTAAGAGCCTCTGAACTGGTCCTTTAAAGGACTGACAGATGCCTATTGCTGCGACTGCAGGCCGAGTAAAGGTCCCTGCCAAGGAAAAAGGATTAACAGGAATTCCAACTTCTTATCTGTTGGATCTTAAAGCATTTGCACATTGTCTACTGGACAAGTTAAACTTTTATGCACACTGGAAATTACAGAGTCAACCGCTGGAACCTTCTATTTCTTGGTGAATTTTTCTTCCATGGGATAGAGAACTGAGAATCTCTTTGGAGGGAGAAAATGCTTATCCAGATGATCCCATTCAGCATAAAGCTTTTCTAGTAACACGGACAGGAAACGCATGCAAGGACTGTAAAGGTTTCAAAGAACCCAAGGAAGAAACCGGACTTTCAGCTGTTAGGGGTAACATGAAAATGGAGCGAACCATCTCTAAGGATTTGTACCTCAGATTGTGAAGCTGAAACTACTGTTTCCTCCGCAGGGGAATAATCAGCTTGTTTTACTTTTTTTCTATCTCAGTTGTCTGAGGGCAATACCCAATCCTGTCCCCACTGTTACCTTGATAAGGGGTTCGAGGTATGTATGTATGTATGCCAAGCACAAAAGCAGGGGCACTCTAAATGTACTATTTGCTGAGCAATAGTAAGGGAAAAAAAAAAAAAAAAAAAAGCCAGCATAGATTAAACTGATGCTAAATACTGTCTCTTCCTGTACTGAAAATGCCTGTGTACACCCCTCACATGCTCCAGCTCTTCATTTAGCTGCTCTAGTAGACACATCTAGTGATAAGGGCGTCAGCCTTTATCCCCCCACCCCCGAACCTCAGGTTTAAGACCGATTGCCTTGCTCTTCACAAGGACGCCAAGTCCGCACACGGCACCGACTGCTTTAGCCACACCCCTTCATCAACCCGCCCTCTTTCAAAGAGAATCTCAGCCTGTGCGCATGGCTTCTGAGGGTTTGAGACAGACCAGGAGGAGAAGGGGCTGCAGTTACCATGCGGCATCTGTCTTCTCTGATAAAAGGCTTCTTTATACTGTATAACAAAGGCAAGTAAATGTTTCTCTAAGAAAAGCACCCGCACCCTCAAGGGGTGGCAGGGGAGCGGGCGGGCGAGGGTTGTTTAGCAGTTTGAGGTTGTTACAAGTGTGCTGTCATACTGAGAATGTCACACTGCCCACAGGATGTAATTGTACATGTACCCCCAGCCACTCAGTTTCCCCAATTGGGGGGAGAGGACTAAAGAACCCCCTCTGTAGCACAGATTGAAAGGGTATGTGTAGTCTTACTCCCTCTAGAGGAGACTTTAAGGCATTACAATGTTACATATTGGGAAAAAAAAAAAAAAAAAGCAAAAGGTGGACTTTGCAGTTCCTAAGCTTTTCTTACCTTTTCCTCACTGCAGGATACTGCTTAAAACAGACAGATCCAAACTTCACCCATCACAGCAGGCAGCATAGTTCAATCTTCAAAGACCGGGTCCCTTAATAGGGGTTCCACTCCTTTGAACCTGTATAGCACCCCTCAGGACAACTTTAGGTAATGTAGCAAGACCAAAAAGTCCTGGTTCCTAGGGTTTAGCCCTCAAAGAGAAGCGTTACAGGCAAAACCTTGTTCTTCTATGCAAGGCCAGGGTACCATCCTGTGGCCACAGTGGCGTGGATGGATCTGGTTGTGGAGGTTTTTTTAAAATCCAGCCTGGAGCTCCCCAGAGCACATCTTGAATTTTTTTTTAGGGGGGGGGGCCTGTGTCTCTTAACTTTAGGGATCTGATGAACGCTGCCCTAGGGACTGGATGTATGGCAATACCTCCTTTGTATACCACAAAGAAGGCTAGGTGGACAACAAAAAGGGGCCAATAGCCTGCTTTTGGTCTGGATGAAATACAGCAGGTCCTGCATGGAAGGTCATGGGGTTCAATTTTTACCGATTCCTGCAGACTTCCCTTCATAAGATCTGTCCTTCAATCTGGAGATCTGATGTCTCCCTTGTTTGCATTCAGCTCCAGCAGATCCTAGGGACTGTATCAGGTCTGTAGTCTGGGGAGCAGACAGGAGATCTGCTAGAGCCCAGTTTGAAGTGTTGGAAAAATTTCTGTACAAATACCATGTGACAAAAAGTTGGAATGACCACCATTTGAATCTATCGGTTTTCAGTAATTTTCTAGCAAAAAAAATTGTTACATGTAGGAGAGAAGTTTCAGGATTGGCCTGGGTGACAAGGGGTTAATTACCATAAGTAATATACAAATTATACATTAAGGGAATTTACATTTTCAAAAACTGTACTCGAGCAGGTGGCTTCATGGATAATTTACTGAAGTTATAAGTTAAAGTGTCAACCAGTAATTTCACAGTAAATAATTTGTTATAACATAAGTTGATTAGAATAGTACCTTTTCAACAGCAGCAGATGCTCAATCCCCCTCTTAACTGAGAAACATGGAATTTTGGCTAAACCTCATACCCATGTTTTTCCTTTTAGTTAAGAGGGCTGAGCTGGACTGGAAGGGAGCATTTGTCTTTTATAGATGAAATGGCCGCACTCTGTACTCGATCTGAATAAAAGAATTTTGATAGAGTTGAGATATTTTGATTATATGCGGAGTGGAACTGAGGTGGGCACCGGTCCAGATCAGGCATTCAAAACCTCACCTGGAGCAGAAAGTTCTCTTTTTTGGATATTGGCCTTTCATACACATGCCCCCTTCTATGACAGTGCAGTGAGGCGTGCCTCCACTGCAGCATTTTTATTGTACAGCTTGGGCCAACGGTACTTTACCATCAGTCCAAGACTCCACGCTGTCCACTGAGCTCATCCTCTGTCTGCTACAGAGTGTGCCAGCTTGTATTTAAACTGGCTGCTCTGTATATAGCTTCTGACATATGCAAGGAGCCCCACATCTCTGAAGACCCCCCCTCCCCCATTTTTTTGGGGGGAAAGAGTGTTATGAAGAGAAAAATATGGTACTTTATCTGTACAACAGCCATTTAGTGGAATACCCAGCCCTCAACTTGCACCCCCAGTGGGGCACAAAAGCAGTCTTATCTGGGTAGAAGTGCACAGTCAGTACTGTAACCAATTTATTGCACAATGCTGTCCTGCAGTTATAGCCCAAAGTATTAGGTCTTCATGGAATACCAGTGTAAACAGGCTGCAATGATAACTCATGTGTGATTACACCAAAGCAAACAGACTTCACAAGCATCTTCATATGGAATATTTGCCATGTTTTTGCAAGAATGTAAAAGATGGCAGATTCCCTTACCTGCATACAAGGTAGCGGATAACATTATCATGGCAAACTATGATCTCATAGCTTTCTTCTTTCTGTTCATAGTCAGCACGGTGAATGTAGCTTCTAAAAGCAGATTCTATACGTGGTCCATCTTTAAAATACTAGGTGAGAAATTTCCAGATTAGATTAAGCATTTAGCAAATGAGCAAACTAGGTTAGGAACAAAGTAGCAAACAAGTTCAAATTCTCAAATGGATAATGCCTAAAAAGGGAAGTAGTCTGTCTCTCCTTAGTCTAATGCAAGCGATACCTAGCTGGCTGTAATTCCACTGAAGCTTCAGCCTTCCACCTACCTAGAGTGGGAATCTTGTCAAATGTAGACAATCGAGGCTCACTGCAGTAAGCCACAGAACACCATGAAATCAGTGGCTTCCTGCCCTGCTCTTGGGCAAAAGTGGGACAGAGAAAGGTCACACCTCAAAAACAAAGCAAGCCAAAAGCCACATGCAAGAGTGTCCAATTCTTTTAAAGGCAAGTGCCATCTTGCTCCCAAAATGAAGTGGTTCCATAAGCTACAGATGAGTACGGTTACAGGTCTATAGCTTCAGTTCTGCACTGAGGCATTAGCTTCTGAGGTCAGTTTTTTACATGCCAAACATTTACATAGTTACATAGTTACATAGTAGGTGAGGTTGAAAAAAGACACAAGTCCAACCTATGTGTGTGATTAGGTGTCAGTATTACATTACATATCCCTGTATATTGCGGTCATTCAGGTGATTATCTAATAGTTTCTTGAAGCTATCAATGCTCCCCGCTGAGACCACCGCCTGTGGAAGGGAATTCCACATCCTTGCCGCTCTTACAGTAAAGAACCCTCTACGTAGTTTAAGGTTAAACCTCTTTTCTTCTAATTGTAATTAGTGGCCACGAGTCTTATTAAACTCTCTTCTGCGAAAAAGTTTTATCCCTATTGTGGGGTCACCAGTACAGTATTTGTAAATTGAAATCATATCCCCTCTCAAGCGTCTCTTCTCCAGAGAGAATAAGTTCAGTGCTCGCAACCTTTCCTCATAACTAAGATCCTCCAGACCCTTTATTAGCTTTGTTGCCCTTCTTTGTACTCGCTCCATTTCCAGTACGTCCCTCCTGAGGACTGGTGCCCAGAACTGGACAGCATACTCCAGGTGCGGGCGGACCAGAGTCTTGTAGAGTGGGAGAATTATCGTTTTATCTCTGCAGTTGATCCCCTTTTAATGCATGCCAATATTCTGTTTGCTTTATTAGCAGCAGCTTGGCATTCCATGCCATTGCTGAGCCTATCATCCACTAGGACCCCCAGGTCCTTTTCCATCCTGGATTCCCCCAGAGGTTCTCCCCCCAGTGTATAGATTGCATTCATATTTTTGCCACCCAAATGCATTATTTTACATTTTTCTACATTGAACCTCATTTGCCATGTAGTCGCTTGGACAGGGTAAAATCCCCAAATCCTCACCAAATTTAATAGGTACGATGCCCTTGCTTTCTTCAGGTTGCCTACACGAAAAGAGTTCCTGACTCAGAGCTTACAAGTCCATAACAACCGTCACTGAAATTCAATGCAGAGATTTAAGACTCACCACAACATCTTGTTTCCAGTCAGAACTTGGATCTGGTCTAATGGGATGCCCTTCTATTAGCAAGTCAGAACCAGTTTGTGTCACACCTGTGAAAGAAAGCCAAGATTGTGATACATTTAGTACACATTACATGCATATTAGTGCACAAACTGGCTACCAGCCTTTTGGCCAACAGCAAAATCTAGATCTGGTGCATATATGCACACCACCATTTCCATCAATCACTTAATATATTTAGGGCAGCTGGAGTGTGGTTAAAGTGGTTGTAAAGTCAGGATAACAACTTGCATCCCCTACATTTTGTTAAGATCTAAAGTACTGTCCATTTTTTTATAATTCTAATCCTAAATATCTTCACAGCACCGATGTGAGGTCACATGACCTCGTTCTGCTCTCCTTTGCCAATCTAAGGAACGTGGAGGGGCTGACATAACCCTCTGTCAGCCTGCCAGAGGAGGAAGGTCATGTGATCTCATATCAGTGCTTTGAGAAGTATTGAGTATTTAGGATTAGAATTGTAAAAATTCCACAAATACCATCGACTTACCAGTGACAGTATTTCTAATAGCTGTTCAGGACAACCTTGGAGAGAGCAGCTCCACCCATTTTCTAGGAATCTCATGCCTTCTTTAAATACCTTCTCTTCCACCATAGCCTCAGTTATTGCGTGTTCTGACATATTGGAAAAACAAAGCACAGAAAGCTACCCAACCATGACAGATTCTTAAACCATTTCTAAGATAAGGGAGGGAAGCAATGGTTGTCCTGAAAGGGTCTTAGAAATACTGTCATAGCTAACCAAGTCTCAAATCGCCTTTCAGGACAACCGAGAAACTTACACTAGGGTGGGACTACGGCCTGCAGTACCTTCCTGCCGAAGGCCTGATCTGCGGCAGACAGTAGGTCCGACCTATAATGTTGGAGCAATGTCGAGAAGTTGGACCATGGGCCTTGCATATTTATTCAGGCGTAGCACCAGCTCTTTCAACCCAGGAAACTGCCGTTGATCTCCTTTATGTGAACCTGAGAAACAGAGCATTTGATTTTCTAAATCCTTTGGTGACTAAAGCCTTGTACACAATTGGATTTTCCGTTGGGAAATATGTGATGACAGGCTGTTGGTGGAAAATCCGACCTTTTTACACTCCATTGGACAATTGTCAGATTTTCGACAAACGTTGGATGGCAGGTTTTAAAGTTTATCGCAGACAAAGGTCTGTTGTCCGATTTTCCAAGCGTGTGTACACAAGTCTGGACAAAAGTCCAAAGTACAAACACACATGCTCAGCAGCCGGTCTTGCAAACTAGCAATCATAATGGAGAACTAACATTTGTGACATGGCAAAATTATGTAATCTCAAAATGCAGCTGCTTTGCTGGTGATACTGATGGAGTTATGGCAAATTTGCAAAGGATTTTCTTGGTGATAAAGATTTTTTGGGGAAGTTACAACACCATTATCCTGTAGTTTAAGATGAGACAACTAATCTAGCGCTAAAATTCTCTATCAGAAAATGTATATAAATGAGTAGAAACAGGTGAGAAAGTCCCAAAAGGTAAAACATTTCTATGACAAGCATATGGAGTCCACCATAAAAAAAAGAAGATGCTCAGAAGTAGGGTACAAAAGGCCTCAGCCGGCATGTAGAGCATCAGGGATAGTGTTGCCCTCCACCCAAGATAAGGGGTATGCACTCCTCCCGGAAAAAGTGCAAGTAGTGGACCTGTGCTTGTACCTAGAGGCTCGGCTATCATCTTCCTCATCCGAATCCCTGAGTGAGGGAAAAGTACTTGTCCCCTCATCCCGAGTCAAAGACCTCTGCTGTTTTAGAGATGGGTGCCCTAGGGCTGGACGGTGGATGCTAGGGCTCAACCTGGCCTGCCGGGCAAGCATAGATTTGACTGGACTCAATGAGTTTGTAAGCTCTTGTACTGAAGAGAGCAGGTCCTTGTATTGTTGGGACATTTCCTCTTAAGCCAGCCCGTTGATACAGGTCCTGCACATTGTTTTCCACAAATCAGAGGGGATTCTTGCAGGAAGGGCATTTCCTCTGACCTGGTGGGTTTGAATGCTTGGTTTTTCCTAACACTTTTTCCTGCAATGAGAATAAATGAAACTTACCTAAGGGTCCCCGAACACTTTCCTGCCCTTAGTGCAAAAATAGACCAACACCAGACAGAAGGGAAAAGGTGCCCCGAGCAGTGCAAATCCCAGTTAACAGCAACCACCATGTCCAAACTGCAGGGTCCAAGAGAAGTTACCTCTGACCGTACAACCACAGGCTCCCTGCAGGAAGGATCACACAAATAACCAAAGCATAAGCCCATTTGGAGAAGGAGATACCACTGTACTGGTGCCTGCTTCCACCGGTCCGTTGTCCATCCTTAGATCACAGTGGGGCCTGAAAACCCCCCCCCCCCCCATCTGGTTTTGATTAGCCTGGTCTCAGCATCATCAATGAGGGCCGAAACCGGAAGTGCTGGTCTACAGACTCGCCCCCTTGGCTTTTGCCTTCCAGGCGATGGAACCACTTGCTGCGTCACCGGATGTGACATCACCTGCCAGCCAGGACCTGGAACTGCCATGCAGGACACGCCGCTGACCAGCAGACACTGACACCTCCTGCGGGCCATTGCTTCCCCTGAGCTGGAGAGGCGGGGGTGGGGTGCTGGGATGGTCACTGCACTCCAGGCAGACACTTTAAGGTAAGCCTTCTCCCTCCACCTTGGAGAGAGCAGAGCTCCCTGGTTCCAGCATGCGCTTCCACCATGACAAAGGAAATAATAACTGAGGCCATGGTGGAAGAGGGATTTAAAATGCATACATTTCCTGGAAAATGGGTGGAGCTGTGCTCTCTCCAAGGTTGTCCTGAAAGGCGATTTGAGAAAACAGTACTCTAGATCTTGATAAAACAGGGGATGCAAGTCATTTATAAGTGTCATTTTCAAGCAACTGGGAAGAGCAGCAAGAGGGGATATTGCTCACGCAGGGAGGGGAAGGGAGAGGCGATCAGAGCAGGATGATGGAGGCACATAAACTGACCACGGCATCATGGATCAGCACACGGAAAAAAAAGGCAGGAGCAACCAGGTATTTTACATCATACAAATGGGACAAGTTACACAGCACAAGCACTGTGCCATTTAACATGCTTTAAAAAACAGGGTTGGGGGAGGTTTTGCAGAAGCTTTAATTGTGAACTGCAGTTACTTTGGCATCCTGTAGTTATAACAAACTGCTCTAATGCTTCTTCTAAGCCTTCAGGTTCAGAATTAGCAGAAGTTTCCAAAGATGGCCACCATATTGGAGGCAGTCTTCAGAAATGAAGTCAGAAGTCTGTAAACAGTCATTATGCTGCACCTGGAGAAACCAGTCATTCTGAGACAGCTGAGGAAAACAAACCATGGTATTCATAACCGAGCATTATGCAAAAATCTAACACGTAAAAAGCCAGCCATTTCACATTATACTTACCCTGAAGATGCTGGCCAATTATTTCTGAGGTCTCTTTGGCCCTTTGCAGTGTAGAGTATGTAATCTTCTTGTATGTGTAGCCCAAGTTAGCAAGGCGCTGACCAGTTAAATTGGCTTGCTCACAACCTATAGCATGAAGACAATGCAGTAAGAAATAGAAAGAAATTGATCCAATTGATGAGGGACCTGTTAGGCAAGTAGGAAATCCTGTAGCCAAGTTAAATACATAACAAAATCAACCTCAAATCTTGAGATAAGCAGTCTGTTCAGAAAGCATTACTTAGATATGGAATTCCTAGCTTTCCCAGGACCACACTGAAGGCTCATGACCCCAACCTAGCACTGTAGGCAGAAGCTGGAGTGCAAGAACAGAACATTCCCCAATAGTAACTCAGCATCTTGCATTTAAATGGTCTGCTTTACAACCGTACTGTCGCTGTCTTCTCTGCTGCTCAAGTGCAAGACCACAGTCTAAAGCTGAACTGTAGCCATTTAATCTAGCTGTTCACAAAATGGCTTTTGTATTACAGGCACAGGTCTCAGGCACGTCATGCTAATGGAGGATAACAAATTATGCTAGCGATTGAGTTTTCAAACTTACAAAAGAGATTTGAAATACACAGGGCAGACTTTCCCCTGCCAGGGAAAAAAAAAAAAAAAAAAAAAAAAAGGAAATTGCAAGTTTTCAGTTACCAAGACACAATAGTTCATGGTTAATACATAAGGAAAAGTCAATTTGCTTGGCTCTCTGCTTGCACCAAGTCTAGATCAATTTACCAGAACTAGAGCAGGGGGAGAAAAAGATAGTGTGAATTAACCCCAGTACCTCAGCAGTAACTTCCTCCTGTTCAAGCTTAAAGGCTGACTGGTCCTACAGTCTCAAAGCCAAGATCCTATAGATCTATTGGCAGCCTGTACACCAAGGACACTCACCTGTTTGTATGCACTGAAAGTAAAACCCTCCTTCAGATCCAAACAAGTGAAAATGACCAGTTACACATAACAGTGTTTCTGGGAAGTCTTTCAGAATGGCACCCTGAGAGATGACTGGTCCCACCTGACAGGAAACACAAAGGGGTTAAAACACCCGCCCCTCCCTGTGCTCCTCAGTCAGGAAAAAGTATTGACCCACCTCAAATCTCCATACAAAACACCAAAAGCAGTGGGAAATAGGCCTGCCATCCTGGAAGACTTCCCAGAAACACTGCTACCGGTAAGTCTAACTGGTCATTTTCTCAAGTAGTCTTCCAGGATGGCACTCAGAAGAGCAAGTAGCTCAGGCCTGCCTTAAGGCAGGACAATAGCTTGTAGGACCTTCCTACCAGATGCCAAATCCTGAGGTGACAGCAACTACACCCTGTAGTGTCTCAGGAAGGTGCTCTGGCTTGTCCACGTAGCTGCTCTGCATGTTTGCTCCATCAATGCTCCTGCCCTTTCTGCCCAAGAGGTCGCCAGAGACCAAGTGGAATGTGCCTTAAGGTTTTTTGGGGCTGCCTTATCATAGGCTAAGGTAATAGTGTGCTTGATACATCTTGCTTCGGATGATTTAGATGCTTGCCGACTTCTTCTGGCCAGAAAAACTAACTAAATAAGTGACTGGACCTTCTAAACTTCTTTACTCTATCCAAATAAGCCAACGTTTGACATCTAAACAATGAAAGGAACTTTCTCATTCTGAGGATTGTTACAAAATGAAGGAAGAACAATCTTGAGTTCTGTGGAACCTTGAGGCTACCTTCGGGAGGTACAGGGAGTCCTGCCCGAGTACAACCCTGTCAAATAGAAACAAGGGCACTTTTATTGACAGAGCCTGGATGTCACCTATCCTCCTGGCTGTTGTAACCACCAGCAGGATGGCTGTCTTTATGGTAAGTAACTCAAGAGGGATAAGAGCTAATGACTCAAATGGTGCCCTGATTAGGGCTTCCAAGACTAGCATTAGATCCCAAGGCAGAAACTTGCTCATTTGTACTGGGGACAGCCCATCTCTGGCTGATAAAAAAAAAAAAAAAAAAAAAAAAAAAAAAAACACTGGACAAAGGCTGCGACCTTAACCCTAAGGGTCTTAGTTGCTAACCCCTGACCTGTGCCATCCTGGATAAAGTCCAGGATGGCAGGGATCTCTTGTTAGAAAGTTCCCTTCACCATGGCAAGAAGACTCCCCAGACCTTGGCATAAATGTGCCTGATAACTGACTTCCTACGCAAAGGAAGAGTGTCAATTACTCTCAGAACACCCCTTTTTCACAGGCTCTCTTTCAAGAGCCAACCCATCCGCCTGAAGAAGCTGGGATCTGGGTGGCAGACTGGGCCCTGGAGGAGAAGATCCTGCTGCTCCAGAAGGTGAGGGGGGCTACGGACCAATTTCCCCAGGGAAAGGGACCAGGTCCTCTTGAGCCACCATGGGGCAATCAGAATCAGTCTGCCCTCTGAGAGACTCAGGATCATAACCCAGAAGGGGGGGGGGGGGGGTTGAGGCATATGCCAAGCAGAAGTCCCAAACTTGAGCCAGCGTGTCTACCCCCTCTGAACCCCCCCCCCCCCCCTCTCGAGTGAGAAGAAATCTCTTCACTCTTCTGTTCTCTGTGGGCAAAGAGCGATCTCTGGGCTGTCAAAGTGCCGGCATACAAGGGAGAATGCTTTAGGGTTCAATTCACACCCCCTCTGGTGAATCAACTGCCGACAGATAGTCTGCTTTGACATTGTATGTCCCCTTTAAATGCACTGCTGAGAGGGAACTCTGCTCACTCCAGGAGTTCAAGCCAGGGTCAGAAGAGTGAGATCTGGTGCCTCCCTGATGATTCAGGAAGGCCACCACAGTTGTGTTGTCAGAAAGGATCTACACCTCCTTGCACTTGATTCTTTCCGACTGCCAAGAGGTCCCAAAAGTTGGAAGCACTCCCGACTCTGGTTCCAGGTGCCCTGGGCTCGAAGTGCCTGTAAGCAAGCCCCCCATTCCCAGGTGCTTGCATCTGTGGTTACCCTGAGGGGCTGGAATTGGGCCCAAAGTTGGCCCTCCTGCAACCTCTGAGGATTGAGCCACCACCCCTACTGTCCCAGGATAGGCGGAATTGCTGGAGAGTCCTGGAATAGGGTTGAGCCCATGGAACCCCAGGGATACAGGATGTCAAACCGAGAACTCATAACCCTTCTCCAAGAGACCTTCTAATTCCAGGGAAGCTACTGCTGCAATAAGGCCCTCTACCTTCCCCTGGGGCAAAACAAATTAGGGAGGAAGCTGTGTCATCCCTCCTCCTGTCACCGGCAAGATGGCGCCGAGTCCTCCCAGCCCAGCTGATCAGCAGCATCCCCTCACTGCTAGCCGCCCACCGGGTAAGGGGGGGGTAAGGACCCTGTAAGCAAGGTCCTTCAGCTTGCAGGGGGGCCCTTTCCAAATCTGCCACCCCCCTTAAGATGGGGAGAGCCCTACCAGACCCAAGAGCTTCACAAGTCTGCGGCCCAGCTCCCAGTCTTTTTTTTTTTTTTCTAAAAAGTTTAGCTGTGGGGAAACAATCAAGAACTGAGGAGCACAGGAAGGGGCAGGGGTTTTAACCTCTTTGTTGATTGTGTTTCCCATCAGGTGGGACCAGTTTGCTCTCAGGGTGCCATGCTGGAATACAACAAACCAGTTTTTTTTTTTTTTTTAAAACCAGTCAAGCGGCAATCCCAATTAAAAAAGACAATGTTAAGGATTAAGACCATACACTTTTTCCACATGGAGAGGCTACAGACACGGCAACTAGTGTTGAAAGTAGATCCAAACTAAGCCTACCAAGTGGTGTTAGAAGTCTTTCAGAGTCAGTTTCACCAGCCACATTGTACTGTCCATGGCGAACAAGGAAGATAGTACGTCTGGCCCTTGCTTTATATTTTTTTAGTTTGGATTTCAAGTCCTCATTTCCTTTCAGGTCATTTAGATTGACCCGAGACCTTGGTTCACGTCTAAAAAAAAAAAAAAAAAAAAAAAAAAAAAAATAGTTAGTTAGTGGGTCAGTTTGTGCAGAACATAATTCACTTGTAGGCAGAAGGTTCAAAGTCTAGCAGACAATCTTGCGATGGATCTGGTAAAGTTTGGGGGTGATGTGCAGACAACATTTGTCATTCTTTTTGGAGGTGCCTACTTCTTGAGTTGTCACACACAAAATGCCTGTAAACTTAGCTTCTGCATGCATTTTTTCCATTCCAAAATATACCCCTCAACTGCATAGAAACTACTATAAAGGACCCTGTGTACATGGACTGATAAGATAACAGAGGAGAGTTCAGGGGAAGTTGAAAAACTCCCAACTGCCCCTAAACGTCTGTTTACCAGCAGCACTGTACATGAGGCCTTAGGCTGACCATACTGAAAGGAATTTTACACCTTGACAACCACCCTGGTTATACAGGCAGACCACTGGGGCCCTTGAATCCGAGAGACACAGGAAACAGGCTTGAGTGTTTTTACAAGGTGTCTGATTTTATTGAGTAAAACAGTAGCTTTTTGTAAGGTCCCTTACAACGAACTGAACACACGCATTCGACACTGCGTTCCATTATCCATTACAGATTCCAGAAGGGATTAGTGCTAAATGGTGAACGGACCTGTCGTGTCCCCCGCAACACTTTAAGGCATCTCTGGTCCTTTGATGAACCACCGTTAGTGTTGTATCTGACATCAAGCCATCGGATTTACTTTTAATGATAGCAGCTGTATGGAACAGAAGATTTTAATGCTTTGGATGACACATCTTTAACAAAATAACTTGAATAGAACTACTCTATGGAGTTCATCTCCTATATCCTTGGCTGCTGGGATCTTCTGAGCTTACTTTCGTGGGATATCGTGAGTGATGTTTATTTACAACTTTGTGGTGAGTTTGAACCCCAAAGGGGAGTGTGGAGCACTGGGTGTGGAATAAGGTGATTGGTGCACTATCCAAATATTTCCCCTCTTTGTCTACATATGAAGCTTGCCACCGACTTGATTTTCATGACCATTCACTTTTGCATCTGCGATTTTTTGTTTGGTTATCATTATTGCATTTATATTATATATGCAGATGTGTCATTATTAAAAGTTTTGACAGAAGCGTCGCTTGGATATTTTTTACGTTTGATGTTTTAACTGTGACAAACCATTTTTATCCTGTACAAATATTTGTTTTCTTAAGTTGAAGTGGCAGCCAATTACAACTTGTTCTGAACTGTGAGCAATCACAATATTACCTGGTGAGCCTATAGACTGGAATTAGATAGCGCTGAGTTGGGAAGAAATAAGGGAGCCAGTACTTGCTTTCCTCTTTATGAGTTTGTTAAGCCGATTAAGGCAAAACTCATACAAAGGACACACACACACTTTTAGAGCTACCATCAACTATGTAGTGCAAGGGCCAGCCTTATTTGAAAAAAAAAAAATTGAATTAGTAGTTTAGATGCAGCCTCCTATTACATAGTATTGGAAAAGCTAAATGAGGAGAGCAAGTATGTATGTCCTTACATTTGAACATGAACTTAGAAAAGAGAAAGCATAAGAAGTTCATGGGAAGGAAAGCATGTACAGTCATTTTACTTAGGGCCAGTTCACACAATAGAAACAGTCCGGATGTGTTCCAGATGCTTTTCTGCATTCGCATTTGACACAGTCCAGTGCATTTCTCCTCTCCCCCCCCCCCCCCCCCCTTTTGTTCCAGTGCATTTACAGTGGTACAGTCCAGGAAAAATGCAGCAAGTTCTACTTTTCCCCTGGTGTGAAAAAACAAAAAAAAAAACAAAAACCACAAATCAAAAAGACAGACTTTCCATGCATTTTTTTTTCTGCATCAAAAACGCACTAGACTGCATGTGGTGTGAACTGGCACTTACATGGAATTATGCACTCTTTTCTGTAAGGCCTATAGTTACAATATATTCACATACAGCACAAAATATAAAAAGGTGATTTGGGGTTACCTGAAAGATACAATAATCCTTACATTCAGGAAATTTTAAGCAATATATATATATATATATATATATATATATATATATATATATATATATATATATATATATATATATATATATATATATATATATATATATATATATATATATATATATATATATATATATATATTTTATTATTTAATGTTACACCACAACAATATGCCTGATCAAAGTTAGAAAGTGACAACAAAAAAAAAAAAAAAAAAAAAAAAAAAAACACACAACACAGTGTCCCAGTTCAGAGATTTCCATTCACTTCCTATCCCATAGCTAAACAGGGAGAGGAAACCCCTGCAACTTAAGGGAACTGTAACACTGAGGCGCAGGGGCACATTACCATTGTTTTAGAGGCGCTTTTCAGCCGCTAGCAGGGCACATTTAACCCCTGCTAGCAGCCAAAAAAAAAAAGGGTTAAAAAGCACCCACAAATCATCACTGCCGCAGCGCTGCCTATTGATTTCAATGGGCAGGGGCACTTTAGGAACAGTGTATACCTCAAAGATGCAGCTTGCAGGACTTTTAAAATCCTGAAAGCGTACCGCTCAAGTGTGAAAGCCCTCAGGCTTTCACACTGGAGTGACAGGAGAGGCGCTATCTTTAGCACTATAGCGCCTGTAAAAAACCTCAGTGTGAAAGCAGCCTAAGAGAATCCTTGAGGACCCCCAGGTCACCAGAACTAGTGTCCCCATTGGAAGAGAACAACTCAAAATTTGGGATTCTCTTTACTTTCTGGTAAACAGGACAATAAGGGTGAGTCTCCTTCACAGGGGAGAGACAATAAAAATCTGACAGGGTTTCTAATCCCTCTCCACCTAAAACTAAAAAACATTTTTCCTTTAGTTATATCTTAACCCTTGCTTAAATAAGTCACATGTTTTATGTAAATAACTCACCTGTCCCAATTGGGGTCCCAGCTCCTGGTGAGGGCTGGCGGCCATTGCACAGCACTTACAATTGAGTCTTCCCCATTGTGCTTCACAGCCACTGCAGCAAAAAGTGCTGCTCCACCAGCCAGGACAACCCTGCGCAGGAACATGACAACAGCTCAATAAACTTGTCAACACAACCACTGGCAAGAAGTCTGTCTGCAATCCTTATATAGTGAGGCACTGGGGGAGGAGTCTGTCTGCAGGATTATATAGTGAGAGGGTGCAGGTTTTTGGGAGGGGCAATTATCAATATCTAAAGCTGCCTTAAAGGGAACGGTCACTGAAAGATGTGAGGAGACCATTGCTGGTCTTCTACTGGAAAAGTTAGTTCTGCTATCTCTGACCTTCAGGCATAGTCCATGTTTTCCACAAAAATTGAATATTTGTATCAACATTAATAAAAGCATAATAATAATGTGTATGTGTAATAATGTGTATTTATTACATTTTTGCATTGATGCCTGCAGAGCACTGCAACTGCAATCAGTGCAAAAGACAGGCTACTGCATTGTTTATCTCCAGCTTCAGGTTGGTACAGAGGTATGGATATCCAGCCATGGGGAAGTAAACAATGGACTGCAGGTGCGCTGATCTCACGAAAGCTATGCTTTAATAAGATCTGAAAGTCCCTCTGCCACGGTGGAAGAAGGAACTTGTAGTCTTCTCATTTAAAATATAAAAACTTAAATTGTGCGCTGGCATAAATAAAGTTGAAATGAAACAAGGCTTCCTATAAAGCCACACAAAGCTGTAGTATATACTTCTAAATTAAACCACAGTATTACAGAAGTGACAAATTGCAAATTATAATACGTCTCCGTGACAGAGAAAATATATCACAACCAGAAGAAAGTGAAAAGTTCAAAAAATCGTGATTGAAGACAAAAAAAACGTTATAAAAAGCGCCATATTCAGTTCGTGAGGAACAAAGTTTACAGGACAAAAACGTGGATGAAGAGAATGAACCGTTCTTATAGTGTGTCACATCAAGGTTGGAAAAAGTGAGAGGTATAAGGACACTTCCAAGCCACCAATAGTTGCGGGAGAGTAGTAGTGGATGTACTCTTACCAAACTTGTTGGACCTCCTGTATAGCGAGGTCGTACGAGCTGGCAGATATAGCCCTCTGCAGGGACAAGTGGAAGACGATGTCCTGGTCCTGCTCACAAGCGCCATCCGCTACAGCATCAGGGGGGAGACTCCTTACACAGATGATACTTGGATAGGAGAAAAAGAAGGGGGAAGGAAAACTCCGATAGTGTAATACTGGTAATCATAGGAGTTTATTGCCTTAATTGACCATAGGTCTTGTGCAATTTACAACATATAAAAAGTAGAACATTTTTTTTTTTTAAAAAGCCGGCATAAAACAAAGGCTGAACGCCCGTGCAAAGGTAGGATGCGTGATGGTAGGCAATGCGAGGCCACGCCCTACATGTTTCGTCATACGTGACGTCTTCTACGGTGCCCTGTAGAAGACGTCACGTATGACAAAACATGTAGGGCGTGGCCTCGCATTGCCTACCATCACGCATCCTACCTTTGCACGGGCGTTCAGCCTTTGTTTTATGCCGGCTTTTTAAAAAAAAAAAATTTCTACTTTTTATATGTTGTAAATTGCACAAGACCTATGGTCAATTAAGGCAATAAACTCCTATGATTACCAGTATTACACTATTGGAGTTTTCCTTCCCCCTTCTTTTTCTCCTATCCATGGATCATCTGTGTAAGGAGTCTCCCCCTGATGCTGTAGCGGGTGGCGCTTGTGAGCAGGACCAGGACATCGTCTTCCACTTGTCCCTGCAGAGGGCTATATCTGCCAGCTCGTACGACCTCGCTATACAGGAGGTCCAACAAGTTTGGTAAGAGTACATCCACTACTACTCTCCCGCAACTATTGGTGGCTTGGAAGTGTCCTTATACCTCTCACCTTTTCCAACCTTGATGTGACACACTATAAGAACGGTTCATCCTCTTCATCCACGTTTTTGTCCTGTAAACTTTGTTCCTCACGAACTGAATGTGGCGCTTTTTATAGCGTTTTTTTGTCTTCAATCACGATTTTTTGAACTTTTCACTTTCTTCTGGTTGTGATATATTTTCTCTGTCACGGAGACGTATTATAATTTGCAATTTGTCACTTCTGTAATACTGTGGTTTAATTTAGATGTATATACTACAGCTTTGTGTGGCTTTATAGGAAGCCTTGTTTCATTTCAACTTTATTTATGCCAGCGCACAATTTAAGTTTTTATGTTTTATACACTTTATTGATATTTGAAGTATTTTGTTGCAGCTGCACTATGCATCTTTAAAATTAAATTTTTAATATTCAGCTTTTTGGTTTCTTTTCTCATGAGCGCAGGTTTTTTACATAATTGCTTAGTCTTCTCATTTATAGATCTCTGTGCATGAATGACACAGCTGTATGGGCAAAGCCACACAGAGCCATCGTTTTTTTTTTAAAGCAGGACATTGCATGGAGAAGAACCCCATGATAGGGGCCAGGTAATGTGACAGTATTTCATGTTATACCCTTATTATGGGTGCAATGTGAAACATGGTTTTAAAGCTGGACTTCCAAGATGTTAAAAGATAAGCTTTACTCACAGCCCGCCACTCCTTAAAGTGATTGTAAAAGTCTTGTTATTTTTTCCATAAAAATAAGAAACATGGTATACTTACCTGCCCTGTTGCAGTATATTTACATAGAGCAGCCCGGATCCTCCTTTTCTCGGTTCCCTCTTCTGTGATCCTGGCCCCTCCCTCCTGTTCAAGCAGCTTGCTATAGGGTCACCCAAGCTGAGTCACAGCTCCCCGCATCCATTCAGACATGGAGCCCCGGCCCTGCCCTCTCTCCCCTGATTGGCTAGCTGACTTTGATTGACAGCAACGACAGCCAATGGCGCCACTGCTGTGTCTTAGCCAATCAGGAAGGAGAATCTCGGACAGCTGAGACACTCATGGACATCGCTGGACAGAAAGGGACCTCAGGTAAGTATTGGGGGGCTGCTGCACACAGAAGGCTTTTTATCTTAATGCATAGAATGCATTATTATAAAAAAAAATCTTTTGACTTTACTACCCCTTTAAGCTTCCAGTGCTTCCAGAAGGAGCAGGTGACATCACCATGTTTCACCACTGACTTCATGAGAAAGCGGGGTGGTACGAACCCCACAAGAATTCACTCCTACAATGTGCATCTTTCCTGGGAGGAATGGTGATATCATTTACACCCTTCTGGAAACATCAGAAGCTGCGCCAAGTTATTTTTTTTATCAAAACGTTTTTAAAGCAAAATTTCATGGAAGGTCCCCTTCAACAGTTTTGAATTTACAGCCCTGGGAAAGTATGTGACAGGTGATCTAAAAATGAAGTCCAAACGCTTAATTTGCATACTTGCTGGTGATCAGTGACTCAGAATGCATTGATGCCAAGTGGATCAGCATGAAAGCCAGGCATCTAGCATTTTCAGAAATTTCTCTTAGTATGGATTTCTTTAAATCCACCTGCAGGTTTAGGCTGCCTTCATACAGTTGATCACTTCCAGCCAGCAGTCTCCTGTGGCAGGAATCTATGAAGGTGTGTGAAAAAACACTGCGCTAACAAATGAAAAAAGAGGGATCAGCTACATACAGTATGACGAAAACAATAAATATATCTATGTAGTGGGACTTACCCATCCACTTACTTGTTTATTGACTTTGTGTTTATTAGAGGACATTTGGTCAGTGATTCACTATATTTTTTTGATTGAAGTATAATTGAGCAACACTCTTTATATTTTCGAGTATATACACACATACCATGCGCTACATTTTTTCTATCAGGAATCTATGAAGAATCTGTTCCATAGTTGCCAACATTGTAAAAAAAAATTTAGGGACACTTTTTTGGCTGTAGGCGGAGTTTTATTATAATTAGGGGGCGGGGCATGTGTTTTTAGGCGTGACATAGCGTAAAAAGAAAACTGCTGCGTGGTTTACGTGAAATAGTGGGCATGGCTTGTGTGGGCATGGTTCGAATGGGGGTGTGGCTAGAGTCTGAGATGAATGAGAGATGGAGAAAGAAAGGGGAAATGAGGGAGGGAGAGAGAAAGAAGAAAAGAAGGAAGGAAGAAGAGAGAAGGAAGGAAAGAGGGATGGAGGGACAGTAGGCCCAGATCCTACACCACAATAGAAATGTGTATTCCAGAGTTTAACAAATCAGCAGATAAAGATACTCCAAACACCTGGTGTTAGCGCTTCAATCATCCCAGCACCATGGTTATTGCGGTGTCAGGATGATTGAAGCGCATTATTACTATTATTACATTGTAATATAGAATAAAATCATTCAACTCACCATAATCCAGAATCAGTGGGACCCCTGAGCGTGTCACCTGCCCCGTCGCCTGCCACCAGATGCCATCAGGTGCCCCCATCAGAGTCCGTCCTTGCATCAGGTGCCCCCAGCAGAGTCTGTCCTTACATCAGGTGCCCCCAGAAGCATAGGCCCTCCTTACAGATCTGTGTCCCTGGCAGCGGAGCCCCTCCTTACATCTGGTGTCCCCAGCAGCAGAGCTCTCCTTTACATCTGGTGTCCCCGGCAGCAGAGCCCTCCTTTACATCTGGTGTCCCCAGCAGCGTAGCCATCCCGGGAAATTAATCGGGATGAGCTCCGATCAGGACGAGGCAGGGCAGTGTACGGAGGTCAATAGGTTGCAGGGCAGTGCATGGAGGTCTGCAGGTAGCAGGGCAGTGTACGGAGGTCTGCAGGTTGCAGGGCGGTGTACGGAGGTCTGCGGGTTGCAGGGTGGTGTACGGAGGTCAGAAGGTTGCAAGCCAGTATAGGGAGGTCAGCAGGTTGCAGGGCGGTGTACGGAGGTCAGCAGGTTGCAGGGCAGTGTACGGAGGTCAGCAGGTTGCAGGGCAGTGTACATCAGCAGTGTTGACATGTGTGCCAGTGCCACTGTGACCCTTGCTCTCTATTTATAGAGCAACACCACAGCCAGGTCAGGGTTTAGGAACAGTCTATGAGGTGAAGCACATACCTGTTCCTGCTGGCCAGCCGAGTTCCATCTACGGTCTGTAAATACAGCCTTCTACCGCTCCCAGCAGCTCCTACCCCATGGCGTCCCCAACATGCAGGCAGCATGGCATAGGGCGGGAACAGAGCAGCAGTGATGCTTACGGCCCCGCCCGCTCATTTCTCGCTGGAGAAGCACTGGGGCTCGCTGCCTGTCTCCCTGAGTCCCACAGCGTGCATGTGCCGCGATGATCCACCTATTAGCATAGCACAGCACACTGTGTGTCATGACGCTATGCTAATGGGCGTATCATCTCAGCTGGCCATGCCCCCCACTGACCAATCTGCAGTACTTCCTGGAGGAGGTGGGGGGATGACAGAGCGGCCCAGGGAGGGACAAAAGCCAATTTTTGGGACAAATGCCTGGATAATAAAAAATCGGGACATACAGTATCTCACAAAAGTGAGTACACCCCTCACATTTTTGTAAATATTTTATTCCATCTTTTCATGTGACAACACTGAAGAAATGACACTTTGCTACAATGTAAAGTAGTGAGTGTACAGCTTGTATAACAGTGTAAATTTGCTGTCCCCTCAAAATAACTCAACACACAGCCAATAATGTCTAAACCGAGGGCAACAAAAGTGAGTACACCCCTAAGTGAAGAATTCCAAATTGGGCCCAATTAGCCATTTTCCCTTTCTGGTGTCATGTGACTCGTTAGTGTTACAAGGTCTCAGGTCTGAATGGGGAGCAGGTGTGTTAAATATGGTGTTATCGATCTCGCTCTCTCATACTGGTCACTGGAAGTTCAACATGGCACCTCATGGCAAAGAACTCCCTGAGGATCTGAAAAGAGGAATTTTTGCTCTACATAAAGATGGCCTAGGCTATAAGAAGATTGCCAAGACCCTGAAACTGAGCTGCAGCACGGTGGCCAAGACCATAGAGTGGTTTAACAGGACAGGTTCCACTCAGAACAGGCCTCGCCATGGTCGACCAAAGAAGTTGAGTGCACGTGCTCAGTGTCATATCCAGAGGTTGTCTTTGGGAAATAGACGTATGAGCACTGCCAGCATTGCTGCAGAGGTTGAAGGGGTGGAGGGTCAGCCTGTCAGTGCTTAGACCATACGCCACACACTGCATCAAATTGGTCTGCATGGCTGTCGTCCCAGAAGGAAGCCTCTTCTAAAGATGATGCACAAGAAAGCCTGCAAACAGTTTGCTGAAGACAAGCAGACTAAGGACATGGATTACTAGAAAAAAGAAAAAAGAAACAGGGGCGTACCAGCCTTGTGCATTAACTTTTAAAACATTTATTGAATAAAAATAGTAAAAAGAAAGGACTGCATAGTTCTGACGAAGAAGGGACGTTCCCTTCGAAACACGTTAGCTGATTGTGATGCCTGTGTGTTCCTCCACGATCCTTGGAAGGTTTCGCTCATCCTAAGTCGCATGCTGTTTGTCGGTGCACTTTTATGTTGTGCCTCCTCCACCAATTGCTTGTGAGTTGTTTCTTTTTACTATTTTTATTCAATAAATGTTTTAAAAGTTAATGCACAAGGCTGGTGCGCCCCTGTTTCTTTTTTCTTTCGTTTTCTACTAGGATCCCCCATCCTTGAGGGCAGCAAGGCCTGTGTTGACGTACCATTTATATGGTGATCCACCTGTGCGCAGGAGTCGTATTTTCTTTTTTGCTACTTTACATGGATTACTAGAACCATGTCCTGTGGCTTGATGAGACCAAGATAAACTTATTTGGTTCAGATGGTGTCAAGCATGTGTGGCGGCAACCAGGTGAGGAGTACAAAGACAAGTGTGTCTTGTCTACAGTCAAGCATGGTGTTGGGAGTGTCATGGTCTGGGGCTGCATGAGTGCTGCCAGCACTGGGGAGCTACAGTTCATTGAGGGAACCATGAATGCCAACATGTACAGTGACATACTGAAGCAGAGCATGATCCCCTCCCTTCAGAGACTGGGCCACAGGGCAGTATTCCAACATGATAATGACCCCAAACACACCTCCAAGACGACCACTATCTTGCTAAAGAAGCTGAGGGTAAAGGTAACGGACTGGCCAAACATGTCTCCAGACCTAAACCCTATTGAGCATTTGTGGGGCATCCTCAAATGGAAGGTGGAGGAGCGCAAGGTCTCTAACATCCACCAGCTCTGTGATGTCCTCATGGAGGACTGGAAGAGGATTCCAGTGGCAACCTATGAAGGTCTGGTGAACTCCATGCCCAAGAGGGTTAAGGCAGTGCTGGAGAATAATGGTGGCCACACAAAATATTGACACTTTGGGCCCAATTTGGACATTTTCACTTAGGGGTGTACTCACTTTTGTTGCCAGAGGTTTAGACATTAACGGTTATGTGTTGAGTTATTTTGAGGGGACAGCAAATTTACACTGTTATACAAGCTGTACACACACTACTTTACATTGTAGCAAAGTGTCATTTCTTCAGTGTTGTCACATGAAAAGATAGAATAAAATATTTACAAAAATGTGAGGTGTATACTCGCTTTTGTGAGATACTGTAGGTCGGATTTTCGGGATTGTCCCGGCAAATTCGTGACTATTGGCAATTATGCTGTTCATGAGGCTGGAACCACCTTTCTATGTGAACAGTTGCATCCAGGGGCGATCATCTGTCTGTTAAATGCTCCAAGGCACAATTACATCTATCAGCCTGTCATTGTTTTGTATAGGCTAAGCAGCCTCAAAGGAATGACAAACTGCCTTGTCACCTGTCCTTTGACTGATGCCTGGGAGACCCCACCCCCCCTTAAATCAACTACCATGCCCCTCCCCATCCTGTTAATCCTGACCAATACAAGCTCTCCCCTTTTCTCCACTTACACTTCCTTAACCCCATAGTTGCTAACCCTTATCACCCTGTCATGCCTGCCCTTCACTATCCTTTCCATTTATTCCTCTTGCTCCAGAACTTACTGAACATTACTCACTGCTTCATGCGCTGATTCCCTTGGATGAGCTCTCTTGAAGTCACCCCAGCCACTTCATAGCCTCCTGCTCATAAAGGGTCCTCTCTCTGGTGCTTCCTTAGAACTCCATCCCTCTAGAATTGTTACCGTATTTTTGGCAGGCTTTTCTCTGCATAAACTTGAACACCCGGATAGGCCTCGGTTAGGCCTAGCAGCCGGCAGCCACCTGGATGGGCCCCAGGCTTCGGGCCAAGCAGCCAGGAACACACCATCCACCCAGGCTGAAGCCCCAAGCGGGAACACACTAACTTGTCACCTGACTTCTCTCCAATAAATAGTTTTCTCAGCATGCATTGCAGAAAAGATGATTGGCTGAGAAAAGTATGTTTATCCATAACTTGCATATACTGTAGCTCATCACACTAATGTCAAAGGCAACAGTGCCACCTACTGACAAAAGGGAGAAACCACACTCAAATGGAAATAACACAGAAGTCATTTGACCCTAAAACACTACCAACTAGCCAGGCTGACTACCACCCAGCACAGCTAAATTTACCTGTGGCTCTATTCTAGGGATGAGGGCGCTACATCAGGAACAACACAGGATCAATCCACCGCACCTGGCCTATATCAGGAAATAAAAGGAAGGTTTTAGAGTCCTTAGGCTGTCCATATATTGGGCTTCATTCACAAAAGCATCTCGCATGCAGTATTTAGGTGTCCAGACACATTTTCTCTAAATACCGCATAAGATCCTGAAACTGTCAGTTCACTTTACTGTTCTGCGGTGAAAATGTTTGGTAAATACCACACAAACAGGCGTTAAACTCAATTCACAGAAGGAAATAAATAATTAAATGCGTGAGGTATTTAAGGAATATGTACTGGTTGTTAAGGAGTAGGTGGCTGCTGGCATCCTTAACAGTCAGCAAATGTCATAGTTGTTAAGGAACAGGTAGCCGCTGCGTCCTTAATAATCGATGAGCCATCAGTTGTCAGTGGGATTCCTGCTGAAAGCTGGATGTAACAAGAAAAATTATCGCCTTTAAAAAATCAGGGAAAAAAATCACGTGGGGTCCCACCAAAAAACCATACCAGACCCTTAGCCGAGCATGCAGCCTGACAAGTCAGGAAAGGGGGAGGTGGGATCAGCCCTTCTGAACCATACCAGGCCACATGCCCTCAACCTGGGGGTGGGTTTGGGTGCCATGTTGATGGTGACAGGGGTCTCATCCCACACCCCTGGCCAGTGGTTGTGGGATTCTGCAGGTGGGGGGCTTATCAGAATCTTGAAGCCCCCTTGAACAACAGACCCTGCCCCCCCATGTAAATGAGTATGGGGTGCATAAAACCCCTACTGTTTCACCAAAAAAAGTGTAATTTAAATAAACACAGGAGGCAGTTTTTGACAAGTTCTTTATAAAAAAATAAATAAATAAAAAAAATGGTTTCCCAGTGTAGAACAAATGTCAATCTTGACTGGAGCAAGCTGGGTCAGTGACGTCACAAGGGGTCGGGGCCACCCAGTGATGTCAACAGGTAGCCCCGCTGCTTAGTTTATTTAGTGGCAGGAGGCGGCGGAGCTGTCATTCATCAGGAGTGGAGCTTTTGTTTTTGGGTTGGCAGTGGTGGGCGGTACAACCAGTACACATTCCTTAACAGCTTCCCAAAAGCGCCATTGTAAGACAGATGGGCGGGAACCCTATTGTTCTAGGCGGAAGTCACATGACATCCTCCCAAAACTGGGCCGCGTTCCGGTGAAATCTGTCATGCGCTGTGTCCACCGTACACAGCAGATGACTGATCTGTGTACCAGCCCGCTGCTGGTACCATGTGACAGCTATGACCAATCACAGCAGGTCACATAGCAGTTGTAAATAGGCTTGTGCAATTTGTTTCGTAACAAATCGAAATTCGGCCGAATTTTACATCTTTCGAACATTCGGATGCATCCGAATGTCCGAATAAAAAAATAACGAATTTCAACTAATACGAAAGAAATTATAGCGGATATAACGAATGAATTCAACATGATTCGGTAATTCGTTAAAGATCTATTGAAACAGGTCAACTCAAAGTAAATCTTACGGTCCAATCAGCTGATTAATTTTGTGCTGGAGGTTGGATTACTGGCAAAGTGTATTCCTGAGAAGGGTGTTGTATTGTATTATGAGCAGAGGAGAAGAGATATTATCAATGTGTGTGTTAAAAGATTCAATAAACAAACGACTTTCCAAACTACGAATCATTATCATGAATATATATACATACATAAATATCGAATTTCAACGAATACGAACGAAATTATAGCGCATATAATGAATGAATTTGACATGATTCGAGATTCATTATAACAAATATCGACACTCTACAGAAATAATGAATTATCTGAAAATGTATTAACGTAACATGACGAATCTAACAGAACGAAATTATGTATTTTACGAATGACAACGAACCGAAACTAAACAACATTTTCCGTTGTGCACAAGTCTAGTTGTAAACAATGAATGGCTTCCCTTCATGCCATTTATTGTATTCAATTGCGTTGCTAGCTGTGATTGCTTACAGTGATCACATGGAAATGACAGGGCCAATCACAGTCCATTTGTACCATATGCTTAGCTGTGGCCAATCACAGCTAATTACAACAAAACACAGTGGGGGTAACTTACTAAGATGAATACACTGCGCTGCTTCAGACCTTAATTGGTGCACTGGATAGATCCTTAATTCAGCGTGTGAACCAGCGCACACACAGGAGTATCTACACGTGAGAATGTTTCCAACTCGATGGGATCGCGTTGGTTCTCGGCGAGGTACATCCCGCGCTCGCTGCAATAGGAAAAACACATCTTCCTATTAAAGCAGCGTGAGAAAAACCGGCATGGGTTTCCCTTCCGGGTGCATGCCAGGCCCTTCGGTCTGGTATGGATTCTAAGGGGAACCCCCTACGCCGAAAAAACGGCGTGGGGGGTCCCCCAAAATCCATACCAGACCCTTATCCGAGCACGCAGCCCGGCCGGTCAGGAAAGGGGGTGGGGAGGAATGAGCGCCCCCCCGAACCGTACAAGGCCGCATGCCCTCAACATGGGAATGGGTGCTTTGAGGAAGGGGGGCGCGCTGCGGCCCCCCCACCCCAAAGCACCTTGTCCCCATGTTTATGAGGACAGGGGCATCTTCCCGACAACCCTGGCCGTTGGTTGTCGGGGTCTGTGGGTGGGGGGCTTATCAGAGTCCGGGAGCCCCCTTTAATAAGGGGCCCCAAGATCCCGGCCCCCCACCCTATGTGAATGAGTATTGGGTACATGGTACCACTACTTATTCACCTGGGGGAAAAAGTTTCAAGAAAAAAACACACTACACAGGTTTTTAAAGTAATTTATTAGACAGTTCTGGGGGTCTTCTTCCGACTTCGGGGGTCTCTTCTGCGCTCTCCTGATCTTCTCCCTGTCTCCGGTTCTTCTCCGCGCTCTCTGGTTCTTCTGCTGGGCTCCTCCGCTATTTTCTGCTCTTTTGCCGCTCTTTTGCTAGCGGTGGCCTGGTCTTCTCCCGCTGTCCGGTTCTTCTGTCGCTGTCCGGTTCTTCTGTAGCTGTCCAGTATCTTCTGCCGGGCTCCCCCGCTATCTTCTTACAGCTCTTTTGCTAGCGGTGGCCCGGTCTTCTCCCCTCCCCTCTTCTCTTCTGATGTTGACACAACGCTCTCTACCACTGTAATGCCGTATGCGAGGTGTGCGGCGACTTATATAGGCATAGGGCGTGGTCACCGTGTGATGTCACTGTGTGACCCCGCCCATTATGATGGCACAGTCCCGGGGCATGCTGGGGCTGTGATGACATAAGGGGCGGGGTCACCGGGTGACATCACCCGGTGGCCACGCCCCATGCCTATATAATTGGTTGCGGACCTCGCTCACGGCATTACAGCGAGAGGGAGCGTTGTGTCAACATCTCTGGAAGAGATGATGGAAGAAGACCGGGCTCCTCCACTAGCAAAAGAGCGGCAAAAGAGCAGAAGATAGCGGTGGAGCCCGGCAGAAGAAAGAAGGCATCGGAGAAGAACCAGAGAGCGTGGTGACGGCACCGGAGAGAGGGAGAAGAGGCCTGAGAGACCCCCGAATTCGGAAGAAGACCGGGCTTCTCCGCTAGCAAAAGAACGGCAAAAGAGCAGAAGATAGGGGAGGAGCCCGGCAGAAGGCACTGGAGAAGAACCATAGAGCGCAGAGACGACACTGGAGAGAGGGAGAAGAGGCCTGAGAGACCCCGAAGTCAGAAGAAGACCCCCGGAGCTGCCTAATAAATCACTTTAAAAACCTGTCTACTGTGTTTTTTTTCCATTGACACTTTTTTTTCCTAGGTGAATGGGTAGGGGTACGATTAAAGGGGGCACCCGGATTCCGATAAGCCCCCCGCCCACAAACCCCGACAACAAAACAGCCAGGGTTGTCGGGAAGAGGCCCTTGTCCTCATCAACATGGGGATGAGGTGCTTTGGGGTGGGGGGCCCGCAGGGCACCCCCCTTGCCCCAAAGCACCAACCCCCATGTTGAGGGCATGCGGCCTGGTACGGTTCAGGAGGGGGGGCGCTCGATCGTCCCCACCCCCTTTCCTGACCGACCAGGCAGGCGGAGGGGATTGGGCGGTCCGCCCCAGGTGCCACCCATTGGGGGGGTGTCAGGCCAGCTGTACCGCCTCTCCGGGCCTGTGGGACAGCGCTGCCAGCATACTTTACTCAGTTACACAGGAGCGCTGCAGATGTTTTTGGCCTAACTGTTGGTTTAGAAAGGTAAAATCTGTTACCAGCTTGCAGGTGTATTTTGAATGCTTTTTTTCTGTGGCATTGCTGTTTATAGTAGGCTCATGTCTGAATGTGTTTGGGCTGTAGACCTGAGAGTTGCACTTGAGGCGTGTAATATAGGTCTACCCTTTTACACATGGCACTAAATAATTTATTTTCTGGTAAAGCATGCTTAGGAGGGGGCCACACAAAAAGTAGCCTAGGGGCCCATGACCACCTTAATTCTCCACTGATTGGCGGGGATCCAAGTCGGATCCCCGTTCAATACGAGTCGGTACCCTGTCGGGTTGCTATGGAAATGGCAAACCACAGCTAAACACAACCGCAGCTAATCGCACTGTACAAATGCAGCTGATCGCAGTGCCTGGAGTCTTGAATTTCACAGAAAAAAAAAACATGCTTTTAACTGCGGCAGAATAGCTGTCCGTGTGAAAGGCACCTAAGGCCCCTTTCACACTGGGGCGTTTTTCAGGCGCTATAGCACTAAAAATAGCGCTGAAAAATGCCCTAAAGAAGTGGCTCCATTCACTTCAGTGTGAATCGGGCTTTCACACTGGAGCGGTGCGCTAGTAGGACAGTAAGGCCACTTTCACACTGGGGCGGTGGGGGCGTCTGCGGTAAAGTGGCACTATTTTTAGCGCCGCTTTACTGTCATTTTAGCGGCGTTATTCGGCTGCTAGCGGTTTTAACTCCCCTGCTAGCGGACGAAAAGGGGTTAAATCCGCCCACAAAATGCCACTGGAGCGGCTGACAGGCAGACAAAACTGACAGGTGGACCTGAACGGTCCGATCGTGTGAAAGGGGCCTTAAATAGCAAAAAATGGCCTGGTCCTGAAGGGGGAAAATCTTCCAAAGGTCGTGGTTAAGTTGATTTTTAAATGTCATTTTTTTAAATTGTTATTTTTTAAAATAACATTATGGAAGCGTTATTTTAACACGTGAGAACAATTTCAAAAAAATGACATGTAAAAATCGACTTAATGTATGTATGGGCAAATATATATATATATATATATATATATATATATATATATATATATATATATATATATATATATAAATTCACACTTAATTTTTTGCTGGCAGGGACAGGGTTCATATCGAGTTGCCTTTTCGTGTTTTTTTTTTTTTTTTGGTCCAATTCATCATATGACTGCCCTTCCCTGCTCAGTGCTGTCTCACTGGCACTGCTTACCTGAGCTCACTGAGCCAGCCACCTGCCGCTATCCGAGTCCAGGGTTAGGCTCTGCTGAGTCCGCTGCTTCTTCCGAGGGAAGGGAGAGAGAGGAGGCTGGAGTGGGGCGGAGTGCAGATGCATATCACTCCGCCACTGCCTGAGGGACCTGTGCTGACGGAACTATACAGGACCCATCGGGAAATGCGGCCGGATCACTCCGCTGCGCCTGTGGTCCCGGGGACTCCCTAGTCCCTGCAGTGCAGGCTGTGCTGCAAAAAGATGCTTTTTCTTGCAGGACCAACCCAGGCCAGGCAGTGGTGACATGAGCAGTAGTAGTCTGACACCAGTCACAACCAATGAGAGCATAATGATTAGGGTGTGCCTGGGCACACCCGGCACACCCCGTGGGCACGCCTATGGTTGCATCACAAGTTGTACCCCATGATTTACAATGAGTACCGTTGATATTTGTGGGACTTGCTTACGCACATATTGTATACACAGCGGGCACACATCTTTATTACAGAAATCCATATTTGGCATGGAAATGAACCACTTGCTTACTGGACACTTAAACCCCCCTACTGTCCAGACCAATTTTCAGCGCTGATGCATTTTGAATGACAATTGCGCAGTCATACTTAGCCAAATGTTTTTGTTTTTTTTTTAAGTTTCCACAAATAGAGCATTCTTTTGGTGGTATTTGATCAACTCTGTGTTTTTTTTCTTTTGTTCAAAAAAAAGAAAAGACAGATTTTTATAAATAATTTTGTATATTTTTTGATATTTTGATATTAAATTTTGCAAACAGGTAATTTTTCTCCTTCATTGATGTATGCTGATGAAGTGGCACTGATTGGTTACACTGATAGGCAGCACTGCTTGGGACCACTGGTGGGCATTGATAGGTGGCACTGGCAGGTGGTACTGGTGGGCACAGATGAGGCAGAATTGCCTCTTCGGGACCAATATCCCTTGCACCTAAGCCAGTGATCAGCTTTTATTTTTATCCTCATGCTGTCAACGTGAGGAGAAAAAAATAAACAATTACCAAGCTTTAGTTTACATCATGTAATCAGCTGTCATTGGCTGATAGGGTGAAGACACCTCCCAAATTTTGCCAATTTCTCATTCAAAATTGTTCACTTCCTGTCACATAGCCAAACAGGAAGTGAGGGTAAAACCCTACCAATGTATGTCCTTAGGGACACACAGGTCAATCTAAATAGTTTCCCCATTTGGGAAATTGCACTCTAGCATTTTGGCATGCACATCCCAAATTATTATGCATCTTGGGGTTTATTTACTAAAAGGTAAATCCACTTTGCACTACAAGTGCACTTGCTGGTGATCCGAGGGGGACAAGCAAGGAAAAGAAAAAAAAACAGCATCTTTGCCTCTACATGATTGGATGATAAAATCACCAGTGCTACCCCTCTGATTTTCATCAACTACACGTGTATTGCAGAAAGGATTTGCCTTTAATAAAACCCCAAAATACCTAATAATTTGGGGTGTACACAACAAAGGGCTAGAGTGCAATTTGCATAATGGGGGCACTAGTTAGATTGACCTGTGTGTCCCCAAGGAAAAATATTAGGGTTTTACTCTCACTTCCTGTTTGGCTATGTGACAGGAAGCGAAGCCAATTTTAAGAAAAGGGACACAAAGCCCAACCTTTAAAAAAAATAAAAATCTTGATTTCCCTCAAATGTCCACAATTAGAATAGGATTGTTTTCAGCTTGATTTTAGTTCAGTCTTCTAAATCAGTGCTTCTCAACCCTGTCCTCAAGTACCCCCCCAACATGTTTGCAGGTTTTCCTTCATCTTGCACAGGTGCTTTAAAATCAAAGTCAGTGGCTTTGTATTTTGGACAGCTATTTTAGATAAGATAAAATTTCATAAACATGTCCTGTCGGGGGGGGGGTACTTGAGAACTGAGGCTGAAAACCACTGCTCAAAGAGAAAATTGAATACTTACCACTCTGAAAAGTTACTTTCCTGGTCACTATCCATGGCAGCATACGCACAATCCATGCATGTGCTACCATGAAGGCACCAGGAAAGTAACTTAACCTCTAGACATCCGCGCTATAGCGGATCACATGATGTAAACAAAAGATCGGTAATCGTTTTTTTTTTTTTACTCACGCTGACAGCGCGAGTAGAAAAAAAAGACGATCACCGGATCGGATGTGAGGGACATCGGTCCCCAAGTGGAAGAGGCACATCTGCCTCATCAGTGCCCACTAAAAGTGCCACCTAATAGTGCCCACAGTGCCACCTAACAGTGCCCACAGTGCCACCTAACAGTGCCCACAGGTGCCACCTATCAATGCCCACAAGTACCACCTATCAATGCCCACCTGTAGTGCCAATCAGTGCCACCTGCCAGTGCTGCCCATCACTGCCACCCATCAGTGCCCATCACTGCCACCCATCAGTGCCCATCACTGCCGCCTATCAGTGCCCATCACTGCCGCCTCATCAGCGTACATCAATGAAGGAGAAAAATTACCGTTTAAAATTTTTTATAACAAAATATAAAAAAATAAACATTTTTAAAAAAAAAAATTCAGTTTTTTAAATTTTTTTAATAAAAAGTAAAAGCCGCAGAGGTGATCAAATACCACCAAAAGAAAGCTCTATTTGTGGTGAAAAAATTATAAAAATTTCATTTGGGTACAGTGTTGTATGACCGCGCAATTGTCATTCAAAATGCGTCAGCGCTGAAAGCTGAAAATTGGTCTGGATAGGAGGGGGGTTTAAGTGCCCTGTAAGCAAGTGGTTAAAACTAAAAAAAAAAATAAATAAATAAAAAAGGGATTTGTCTAAGACATGCCAATCAGCCTAGTTAAGCTGCAGCTGGGAAATCTGTTGCATGAAAAGAACACACATAAAACATAAAAAAAATTTGGAAACAATTTTATTGGTCCAAAAAAAACAGGACTTGGAAAAGAAGCAAAGAAAGCAAAATACACACATGTATGTTAATTTGAGACACTAACAGAATATGTTTGAGGTTTGACCCTTTTGCAGTGTAAATTAACAGGAGTTAAAAGGAGTGCACCCACAAATGGACATCTATTAAGGATTAAAACATTAGGCACAACATCTTGAGAAAGAATTTTAAAAATAATGCAGCACAGACAGTTAAATCAAAGTGAACAACGTAAAAACACACACACACACACACAAAGTCCCTGAGCATGCCCAGAACAACCCAAATGCAGCTAACACAAAATAAGCCACCCCTGTCCAAAATTAAGCACATCATCCAGCATGCACCAAAATTACAGATGGGACAAAACACCCCCCAGTCCAGGGGGGGCAACTAAAGAGCCTAACATGTGCAAAAGTTATACAACAAATACCATTGCAGTCTAAGGGAACTGACTTGGCAATTTTACTAGTCCGCACTTGGCTGGCTTATCTTATAGTTATTGGCCTTAAAATGGGTATGGGGGCCCAGGTCCCACCCTAAGGGACATATATCAATGTCACCAATTGGACAATCACAAAAATGAAACAAGGAGAAATGCCTTTAAATATGCCAAATTGCTTAAGGGCCAGTTCACACCAATGCAGTCCAGTGCATATTTTATGCATCAAAAATGCATGGAAAGTCGGTTATATGGTTTTCAATGGCATAGTTCACCAGTGCTTGCAGTTCCAGTGCTTTCCAGTTCCAGAAAAAAAGTAGAACATGCTGCATTTTTTCTGCACTGGACTGTACTGGAAAGCTGTAACACGCATCAAAAACGCATTGGAACGCACTTGTCCTTATTTAAGGTAAAGAAAAAAGAGGGGGGAAAAAAAGCACTGGACTGCATCAAAAATGCACCAAAAACGCACTGGAATGCATCAAAAACGCTCATGCAGAAAAGCACCTGGAACGCGTCCGGACTGCGTTTCTATGGTGTGAACTGGCCCAAAGGGCCCTAAGGAGGGGGGCGGCTCTCTCGCCCCCCCCCCCTCTTTTCCTGTGGCCTGCCAGGTTGCATGCTCGGATAAGGGTCTGGTATGGATTTTTGGGGGGACCCCACGCCATTTTTTTAAAAATTTTGGCGCGGGGTTCCCCTTAAAATCCATACCAGACCTAAAGGGCCTGGTATAGAATTTAGGGGGACCCCCCACGCCATTTTTTTTTTTTAATTTTGGTTCAGGGTTCCCCTGTGGGGAATTCCCATGCCGTTTTTATCATTGAACATTTATTTGTATTGTCGGACCGACAATTCATTAATAGCCGCAAGTAGTTTTAAATGACTTTTTTTCCTTTGAAATGTCATTTTGCTGTCAGACTGTTCTAAACATGGGAAACACGCGCCCCTTTACAGGCATACTATAGACACCCCTCAAGTACGAAATTTAAAGGAATATTACAGTTTTATTGTTTCACTTTAGGCATTATTAAAATCACTGCTCCCGAAAAAATGGCCGTTTTTAAAACTTTTTTTGCATTGATCCATGTCCCCTGGGGCAGGACCCAGGTCCCCAAACACTTTTTATGACAATAACTTGCATATAAGCCTTTAAAATTAGCACTTTTGATTATTCATGTTCGATTTGTTTCCCCATTTTTGTGTTAATTCAGAGAAAGTGCATAATTTATTTGCCGTCATTACATCTTGTAAAGTTATGTCATCCTTCTTTGCCTATCTAATAAAATACATGTGCTCATCTTTCCCAGGTTGAAAATAATTTGTGTCTAGTAAAGAAATTAAAGGGGAGTTATATTGCCAGTGATATAATCTACTCAAACCATCCCATATCCTAAAAGTGTTTTTTGTTAGTGGATTTGTGCTATTTGATAATTTGCGATATTGATGTGGGATCCACACCCTTTTCCTTAAGTCTACCACGGGTAGAATGTGGAAACTGAATGATTCCTTGATTCAAGACTCTGAGGTGAAAAGGCGAAGAGAACAGGAGTCGGAGGAATTTTTTCTTATAAACGACACATGAGAAATCTCTAAGGGCACCCTGTGGGAGACCCACAAAGTCTATATAAGGGGTATTCTAATAAGCATTGGGGAAGGGGGAAAAAAAAGGAAAAGGGAAAAAAGATCAATAATTTCCATAAAGAGATACATGAATTAGAACAACAGACGAGACCCAAGGGCATCTCAGAGAGGGTAGAACTTAAGAACAAAAAAGAAGAACTGGTAGTACTAATAGAGCTGGAGAAGAAACAAGCTTTTCATATAGTGGATAAAGAGAAACACCAGTGGGGCAATAAACCTGGGAAATGGTTAACAAGTGCAGTAAAGGAGAAAAAAAACGCATCTTTTATAGCTAAAATCCAAAGTATGTAAGGGGAAATAGTGCATTCATCTCCTGAAATAGCAGGAGTTTTCCATTATTATTATAGTCAGTTGTATAATGTGAGACAGACAGAAGAAAAAAGAGGGAGTAAGGAAGGAATCCTAGAGTACCTGCAGGGGCTTGACCTTCCAGTGGTCTCTGAAGAGGAATTGGAGCTGCTAGATGCCCCAATAACACAGGAAGAAATCCTAAGAGCAATTAAAGATATGGCAACGGGGAAGAGTCCTGGCCCCGATGGGTATTCTATTATGTACTATAAGAGGTTCCAAAAGCTACTGGCCCCTAAACTATGTGATTACTTGAACGCTCTGGCAGAAGGGGAAAATCTTCGGGAAGAGGCATTGATAGCCTATATTACTCTGATTTTAAAAGAGGGCAAGGACCCAATGGCATCGGAGAGCTATAGACCAATATCATTGCTAAACACTGACATAAAGATCTTTGCAAAAATAATAGCGGGAAGATTAAAAACACTTCTGCCTCGATGGGTTCACAGCGATCAGGTGTAGTTTGTAGCAGGGAGGGAAGGGAAAGACAACAGTCTTAAATCCCTGTGCCTGATACATGAGGCTAGAGAGAGTGGGGACCCGGTCGTACTACTGTCGATAGATGCTGAAAAGGCCTTCAACAGAGTCGACTGGGGCTTCATGATGGGAACACTAATGCCCCGTACACACGGTCGGACTTTGTTCGGACATTCCGACAACAAAATCCTAGGATTTTTTCCGACGGATGTTGGCTCAAACTTGTCTTGCATACACACGGTCACACAAAGTTGTCGGAAAATCCGATCGTTCTATACGCGGTGACGTAAAACACGTACGTCGGGACTATAAACGGGGCAGTGGCCAATAGCTTTCATCTCTTTATTTATTCTGAGCATGCGTGGCACTTTGTCCGTCGGATTTGTGTACACACGATAGGAATTTCCGACAACGGATTTTGTTGTCGGAAAATTTTATCTCCTGCTCTCCAACTTTGTGTGTCGGAAAATCCGATGGAAAATGTCCGATGGAGCCCACACACGGTCGGAATTTCCGACAACACGCTCCTATCGGACATTTTCCATCGGAAAATCCGACCGTGTGTACGGGGCATAAGGCATTTGGGAATAAAGGAAAGGATGATGCAATGGATATCCGCATTTTACTATCACCCAACAGCTAAAATGAAAATAAATAGAAGTCTCTCTCCCTCCCTGGAACCGTTTAACGGTACAAGACAGGGCTGCCCCCTTTCACCAATGCTATTTGTTTTGGCATTGGAACCCCTGCTAGCCGTGATCTGGGAAAATACTGCCATAAGAGGAGTAAGAGTAGGTGATAAGTAATATACGTTAGCTCAGGGGTCTAAACTGCAGCCCTCCAGGTGTTCAGGAACTACAATTCCCATCATGCCTAGTCATGTCTGTGAATGTCAGAGTTTTACATCATGGGATGTGTAGTTTTGCAACAGCTGGAGGGCCGTAGTTTGAGGATCCCTGAGTTAGCTGCATACGCAGATGATATACTATTTTATATCACAAAACCCAGGACAACAATACCAATTGTAATAAAGGAACTGAGTAGATACGGGAAGATGACAAATTTTAAAATAAATTCATCAAATTCAGAGATTCTAAACATAACTACGTCAAAAGAAGAACAGCAGGCAATACAACATTTCCTTTTGTTTGGTGTAGAGAAGAGCTTGGCTATTTGGGCGTAAAACTTACAGCATCATTGTCAACTCTCTATGCGGCTAGCTTTATCCCTTTACTGAATAAGGTCAAAGACCAACTAAACTATCTGAGACACAAACCTCTCTCTTGGTTAGGGAGGATCAATGCTTTAAAAATGTTCATCCTGCCAAAATCAACATACATATTCCAAATGATCCCAATAAGAGTCCCACAAGATTTCTTCGCGAAATTAAGAACTCTAGTACTAAAATATATATGGAGGCACAAACACCCTAGAATCTTATATGTAACACTTCTAAATTGGAAACAATTAGGGGGGTTATCAGCACCGGATTTTAAAAAATATTACCAGGCAATTATTATTTCACAGATAACAGGTTGGATACATGATAAAGACGGGAAAGGGTGGGTGTATATTGAAAAAGCCCAAAGCAAAGATTATTCATGTTCGAGTCCCATAGACTTTAACGGTGTTCGCGTGTTTGAACAAATTCTTTGTCTGTTCGCATGTTCTGGTGCGAACCGACCAGAGGGGTGTTCGGCTCATCCCTAGCAGGGAACAGCCACCTCTTTTTTTTCAGGAATTGGCCCCCGAGATCCCAGTGGACAGATTGGAATTTGATCGTATCCACGGGTCCGTGGCCCCTAAACCCTCTGTGGGCCCCCGAGGGATGTCATCATTAAATTTCACTATTACCATACTAAAGAGAAACTCTTATGCCCTGTACACACGATCAGACATTGATTGGACATTCCGACAACAAAATCCATGCAATTTTTCCGACGGATGTTGGCTCAAACTTGTTTTGCATACACACGGTCGCACAAAGTTGTCGGAATTTCCGATCGCCAAGAACGCGGTCACGTACACCACGTACGACGAGACTATAAAAGGGCAGTTCAGAACCAAGCGTGGCACCCTTTGGGCTCCTTTTGCTAATCTCGTGTTAGTAAAAGTTTGGTGAGAGACGATTCGCACATTTTCAGACTCGTGGCTTTCAGATCGTTTTCTGCTGTTCAGTTTGTGCTTGTGGGTTTGTATCTGGTCTTCAGTGCGTGCAGTGAGTTCGTATTTCATTATTTATTGTGTTCTTGTCCGCTCGTTGCTGTTTTTCAGGTCGCTCTTCACAGGCCTTGCTGTTCTTCAGTGCGTTCTGTTACTTCGTTTTGAGCAGCGGACCGTTTTCTAGCCATGTTGCGTATACGTACTCCTGGTAGAGTTCGTGCTGTGCGGGGGCTTGGTGTTGGGGTCCTTACCTTGACACAAGTCCAGTCCATGAACAGGGTGGAGAGGAGTTCATGGACCAAGAATTGGTTGCCCCAACGTGACCAGTTCTGTCATATGCCTTTGCTCCGTGAGATCCGTGAGAATAATCCTGATGATTTCAGGAACTTTCTCCGGATGACGGACCCCGTATTTCACCGTTTGTTGGCTTTGCTGACCCCTTATATTAGCAGGCAGGATACCTTCATGAGGCAAGCCATCACTCCGGAGCAGAGGCTAGTCGCCACCCTGCGGTACTTGGCGACGGGGAGAAGCCTGCAGGACCTCAAGTTCTCGACAGGCATCTCCCCCCAGGCTCTGGGGATCATTATCCCAGAGACCTGTTCTGCCATCATCCAGGTCCTGCAGAAGGAGTATATTAAGGTAAGATTTATCCTTTAACATCACCTTTTATTGTATTGAATGTTTGTTAATATATTGTATTTCTTTCCTCATTCCCTAATTACCATTGCTGGATTTTTTAACAAAATTTTTTTGTCCTTCATACATATTTGCCTTCACTTACCTCCCCAGCATGCTCTCTTGGCCCTATAGTCACCTCGTGTAGTCACTTAACAATGTATTTTGTCAGCTCCATAGTAGTGCTTTACCCCAAACACCCCCTAAAATGTGTAAAAATTTGATTTGCGCTTTAAATTCAGGCAGAGTGGCAGAGGCTTTTTTTTGGTGTCCCAAAACCATTTGGAACCCTCCCTCCCCCCAACTGCTAACTCAGCTGATAACAATCCTCTGCTGACTTTGCCAAACCCATACACACTATACCCACCTCTTTTGTGGTCATACCCTGTTTCCACCAAAATAAGACCTAGCGTGATTGTCAGTGATGGCTGCAATATAAGCCCTACCCCCCCAAATAACCCCTACCCTGTTTCCCCGAAAATAAGCCCTACCCTGAAAATAAGACCTACAAGGACTTTAACTTGAGCTTATTTGGGGGGTAGGTCTTATATTGCAGCCATCACCGACAATCACGCTAGGTCTTATTTTCGGGGAAACAGGGTATTTATGGATGAATTCCCCAAAGCATGTAGTGCAAGGGCCTGCCTGAATACTTTCAAATGGTACTGTTTAAAGTTTTTGTATCCTATTAATATCTTGATAGGTAATAGCAGAATGTAAAAATGTGCTAAAATGTGTACAGTGTGTATTTATCTGTTTGTATTATGACACTTCTTACCTGTCCAATGGGCTGCCAATAGTGTAAAGTAAGAAGGGGCTGGCCAAAGTAATACACATTATTTAGGCATTCATCTCTCAATGAAGTGGAGAGGGTTACCTTACCCCCCCCATAAAATTTTACAAATGGCCCATGGGGGGGGGGGGGGGATCTGATAGGTGGACCTTATATCTTTGTCTTTAAATACTCCCTAAAATAAATGTTATACTGATGTTGGTCAAGAATGTTTGTGTCTAATCTGCTTTCCCTGTTTATGTGCAAAATGATTAACCTCTTCAGATCCGTGCTATTGACGTCGTCCCATGCACGAGTGGCCTGCGCGCCCCCTGCAAGGCGCGTGCGGTGCGCTCGGTGATCAGCGAGTCTATGAGACTCGCCTGATCACAGATCAGAGTAAGAGGTCGGTCCCGACCCCTTACCACATGATCAGCTGTCAGCCAATGACAGCTGATCATGTGATGTAAACAGAGCCGGTAATCTGCTATTTTTTCTCCTTGCGCTGACAGCGTGAGGAGGAAAAAAAAAGCCAATCACCGGCGGCTGTGAGAGGGACATCAGTCCCGATCACGGCGATCATCTGTGCCCCCTGCCAGTGACAACTAGCAATAGGCAGCAGTGCCACCTACCAGTGCCCACCAGCGTCACCTATCAGTGCCCACAGTGCCGTCCATCAGTGCCCACAGAGCCACCCATCAGTGCCCACAGTGCCACTCATCAGCGCCCACAGTGCCACCCATCAGTGCCCACATCAATGCCACAACAGTGCTGCACATCAGTGCCACCTATCAGTGCCCATCAGTGTCACCTACCGGTGCCCATAAGTGCCCATCAGTGCTGCCCAGCACTGCCCATCAGTGCCACCCATCAGTGCCCCCCATCAGTGGTACCTATCAGTGCCACCCATCAGTGCCACCCATCAGTGCCACCCATCAGCACCCATCAGTGGCCATCAGTGCCGCCTTATCTGTGCCCATCAGTACCGCCTTATCTGTCCCCATCAGTGCTGCCTTAACTGTGCCTATCAGTGCCGCCTTAACTGTGCCTATCAGTGCCGCCTTAACTGTGCCTATCCATGCCCATCAGTGCAGCCTATCAGTGCCCACCAGTGCCGCCTCATCAGCGCATATCAATGAAGGAGAAAAATTAACTGTTTGCAAAATTTTATAACAAACTATGAAACATGATTCTTTTTTTCAAAATTTTCCATCTTTTTTTGTTTGTTTAGCAAAAAATAAAAATCCCAGCTGTGATTCAATACCACCAAAAGAAAGCTCTATTTGTGGGGAAAAAAAATGATAAAAATTTAATTTGGGGACAGTATTGTATGACCGCGCAATTGTCATTCAAAATGCGACAGCGCTGAAAGCTGAAAATTGGTCTGGGCAGGAGGAGGGTCTAAGTGCCCAGTAAGCAAGTGGTTAATTTATTTTTCTTGTTTGACTCCATAGTTTCCTTCCAACCCACAGGAATGGCAGACTGTGGCCTCCCACTTTCCCAGCGGTGGGACTTTCCTAACTGCGGAGGGGCAATTGATGGGAAACACGTTCACATCGCCCCACCACCCAACTCGGGGTCATACTATTATAATTATAGGGAGTTCAATAGTATTGTGATGTTGGCAGTGGTGTCGGCTACTTATGAGTTCCTGTATGTGGACGTGGGGAAGAATGGCTGGATGTCCGATGGTGGAGTCATCGCCAAGACGGAGTTCTACAGGCGTCTCCAGAATGGCAGCTTGGACTTGCCACCTCCAGAAGAGGATTCGTCTTCGTTGCTGATGAAGCGTTTGCACTGAGGGACCATCTTATGTGGCCATTCCCGATGAGGACCCTCACCCCGGATCAGAGGGTTTTAAATTATCAGCTGGCCAGAGCCAGAAGAGTGGTGGAGAACACGTTTGGAATCATGGCCAGCCGGTTCCGCATATTTCTTACACCCATACACATGGCGGAGTATAAACTGAATCATATCCTCCTGGCGTGCTGTGTTCTACACAACTTTTTAAGGTGAAATTGTGCCAACTCTGCTGCCTCAGTTGGGCCTGAGGCCGAAATTCAAGTAGATGAACCAACCCTGACAGCGCTTGAAAGTGGCCGTCCTGGGTTACCCCCCCTGAGTGCCCCTGAGGTCCGTCTTAGATACCTTGATTACTTTGCGGGTAGGGGGGCCATCAGTATGCCAGACAATGTCTGATACATTTAAAATAAAAAAAAATGTAACTACCAAAATCTTTGATGACATTTACTGCTTGTGTTTCTTTTAGCTGACCCTGACAGAAATGTGGGGAGTCCTGAAATTGTTGTGATTGTGTAACCTTAAAAAGCACTGTTGGGTGTTATTTGCTAAAGGAAAATGCAGTTTGCACTACAAGTGCACTTGAGCCAGCACTGAAACTGCATTTGTAGTGCAAAGTGGATTTGCCATTAGGAAATAACCCCCATTTTCACTGAAAACACCAATTTTAACAAAATTTTAGGAGCATTGAAACAATAATCCACACATTCTTGAGTATCAATCTTTTCAATACCAGCACAATCACATGTGCATTTCTAAAAGGTTTTTTAAAACAAACCAACATGTTTGTTGTAAACAATTTTTTGGGTTACATTAATAAAAGTAGAAATGTCCATTTAAGGTAAAACAGGCATGTTTCAAACAAACAAGAAATACACAAATCTGGAACTTACAAAGTTCAACTTTTGTATAAATTCGAAGGCAATATCAGACATGAGTATTTATAAACTGTATTTGATATTGCATTTAGATGGGGTGAAGTGACCCCTGGAAAAGCCAAATTTTGAAGATGCACACAATTTGCCGAATGTCAACGTGCTAGCTGCCATCATGGGGGATCAATGGACATGTTTTGTGGGTGCAACCCCTTCCTCACAGCTACTTTATTATTGAGGAAGGGGTTGCACCCCCAAAATGCATACATTGATCTCCCGTGATGGCAGATAGCACATGTTGACACACTGTGTGCATCTTCAAAATTTGGCTTTTCTATGAAATGGCAAAAAATGATAAAAATTTTGAAATTACAAATACCACAAAAAAGGAAGGGATTTGGAGGTGTTTTAAACTCTCCCTAAAACATCAGTGATGTTCTTCATTTTGTTTTTAACATCATTGATGTTTTTCTGGATGTTTTCCAAGTCCCTATTACACCCCATGATCTACCCGATCAGGATCTGGGCACTCTCACTGGTGAAATGACCTGGATCCACAACATCACGATCACCTAAAAATAGAGAAACAAAAACACACCATCTATTATAAATATGCCGGCATCCATCTCTTACCTGAGCCTGTGGTCGCAGACACTCACCTGTTGTGGTGACAATTTCCACAACGTCTCCCTCGTCCTCCTGTTGGCTTTGGGGGATTTCCCCTTGTTCATGAGGTGGGGGTCTGTTGTCTCTTCTGCTGACTGGTGTCCTCTGAGTTTTTTCTCCCCTATGTAAAAAAAAAATAGGTATACTTAGCACACAGATATTTAATGACAGAAATAGGAATATGAAACATTGCTTGGAAGTGGGGTACAATTGTCTGTTAGATGAAGAAATATTTTTTTCCTTTGTCAAGCTTGAATACCTACCTGTTTTGTACAAGCTTCACAGATGGAGACACCCCTATAGTATACACTGGAGCACCTGTGTGGGGCCCCCTAATAACAAGGGTGTTCTGTTGTCCCATATAGTGCTCCAGTGTTCAGATGTGTAAACAGCTGCTGAGCGTCCTCTCCTTGCACAGAATCTAGTTTGCATTACATTCTAGTTACAAACCCATCTAGACAACAAAATTATTTTAAGAGAAGTAGGCTATAAAAAATGTATTCCAATGCATATGGCCAAAACAATGGTGTTTTATAGTAAGAAAAGTAAAAAAATAAAGAATAGGAACACAGGACAACTACTTACTTTTTTGCAGCACTCCCCTGATCCTTCTGTACTGATCGTGCTCCCTTAATTTGAGGTCCGACCACCGCTTCCTGAGTTGATCCTTGGATTGTCGCACCCCGAAATTCTTCTGCAGACTTTTGACCACTTTCGCCATGATCTTGGCCTTTCTGACATTGGGGTTGGGGTAAGGTCCATACTTCCCATCATAGTCGGCCCTCTTCAGGATGTCGACCATCTCCAACATCTCCCCAAAGGACATATTTGAGGCCTTAAATCGTCTCTTCCGGGATCGGGACATTTCTGGCTCCGGGCCTTCCTCCTTCTCCTCCTCCTCATTGGTGTAATTATCAGACACCTGCTGTGTCTCCGCCATGTGCTCTTCCCTCACTGCACCGAACGAGAAGGGGCAGGAAATAGACTAAAAAGAACGTCAGGGGCGGGCGGAGTTTCACGCATGCGCAGTGTATATAAAGCGTAACACGCGTGTGTAGTACGTACGATCTGTGAGCGGAGGAAGGAGTATTGGAGGCGCCAATCGTGATAACGAAGGTAAGATTTACATTTTGGCCTATACTGCTTCTAGATTGAGGCCTGTATTTAGACAAGTTTATAAGACTTTAGGCTGACATTAGGGTTTGTCTGGTGTTGTGTCTTGCAGTGAAAATGGATCTAGTCAATGATCAGGACTTTATGCCAATCTTCATAGATATGTTCAGAGAGCTGCCCTGTCTGTGTCAGGTAAACCACTCCGATTATAAGAACCAAACAAAGAGGAAGGCAGTGCTGGATAATTTACTGCAATTTGTGAAGCCGGTGATCCCCACGGCAGACATCACCTATTTGAAGATCCTAATTGGTGGCATGAGGAGCACTTATCTAAGGGAGCACAAGAAGGTCCAGGATTCCCAGAGATCAGGAGCTGCAGATGACATTTATGTCCCCAGGCTGTGGTACTATGACAGGCTGCATTTTCTGGCAGGCCAGACTGAACCCAGGCCAGCACTCTTCACTCTTCCTTCCATGCTTCCTTCACCCTCAGCTGAGGCTTCTGATGCCCAACCTGGGCCTTCCAGGCAGCAACATGTGGAGGAGCCCAGCTTGAGCCAGGTATAGCATTCTTCTAAATATTTCAGGTTAACCAATCAATGATGTTAAATAGATGTTAGTTTGGAGTACTAATTTATGATTGTGATTGATGAACCAAAAACTAAAACCATGTCCCTTTTTCATACACAGGGAAGTCTCAGCCAGGAGGTGGCCGGGCCAAGCAGGCTGCCTGATACCCAGGTCCCTACCCTCCGCCTTCAAAGAAAAAGTAGCAGGAAGAGGAGTAACCTGGAGGAGGCTGCAATAGGCCTCTTTTGGAAGGCTACTGAGGGCCTCAAAACCCCCCACAGTGTGGAAGATGATTTTGCAGAGCTAACTGCATGCAAAATGATGCAGATGGAGGAGGGCCAACGACTCTGAGTTTGTAATTTTGGAAGCTCTAAATAAGGGGTTGAGGGGCCAACTCACATGTGAAACCCACATTTGTCAGCTCACCCATGGTCCTCCTCCTCCTCCTCCAGGTCCTCCTCCTCCTCCTCCAGGTCCTACTCCTCCTCCTGCCATACCTCCAACACCAGAGCCACAGCCGGGAAGGAAGCATGTAAGGAAGACCAGAGAGTGATGACCTGGGTTCAGTCTGGTCTGGCAAAAGATGCAGCCTCTTGTATGACCACAGCCTGGGGACATACATGTCATCTGCTGCTATCATGATCTCTGGGACTTCTGGACCAGGCTGCACTCCCTTAGATATGGACTCCTCAGGCCACCAATTTTGCTGTAAAATAATTGATGTGTGCCCTGGGGGTCAAAGGCTTCGCCAATTTCTGATGTTTCTCCAGCGTTGCCTCCCTCTTTGTTTGGTTCTGAGCCCTTAATAAAGAATTTTTTGTTTCAATTATGCTCGCATATGTGTGTTTTCCTTCAAAAGGGACAGTTTGTTTGTGAGGAGGCAGGTACATTTCAAAAATACAATGTGAAATTAACAAGAGACACCAACACCAAACAATCTCCTTGAGATTAAATAATACAAGATAATAATGGTGCTGTGGTAACTTGACACACAAAACACACCCAAAAATATTCTGGGGTAAAAAAAACAAAAACACGGTCAGGCTTGAAAAAAATACAAACCCCAAAAAAATATATATATCTTTTTTGAAAGATGTGACAAATCAAAATATATTGATGAAATCACGATAAATAATAAAGAAAGAAGTTTGTGAGAAGTCTGTGTGAATATCAGCAGCAAAACTACTTCATTCTTCTAGCATTATAAAGAAGAAGAGAGTGCGCTGCATTAAACAATTTTAAACATTGCAGCCTGACGAAAGTGCTATATCCATTTCCGAACGCTAATTTTACCAGACTGAACTGTTCCGTCTGGGAATTTCTTCTGAGCATGCGTGGCACTTTGTGCGTCGGAATTGTCCACACATGGTCGGAATTGACGCGATCGGATTTTGTTGTCGGAAAATTTTATAGCCTGCTCTCAAACTTTGTGTGTCGGAAAATCCGATGGAAAATGTCTGATGGAGCCCACACACGGTCAGAATTTCCAACAACACGCTTCGATCGCACATTTTCCGTCGGAAAATCCGACCGTGTGTACAGGGCATTACAGTCAGCAAGGGAGCAACAAGACCTTTCCTTCCAAGGGAACTTCCTCCAGCTGTTCGCGGACCTCTCAACGGTCACTATTGCTAGACGACGGGGCCTCAAACCCTATCTTTAAATTCTACAAACCCAGGGGTTGGGCTTCCCATTTAAGCTCTCTTTCTCCCACCCGGGCCGTCAGTTTCATGCCACTTCTCCACCTGAACTGAGGCGCCACTTCCTGGACCTACAGCTGGACCTGCCTCCGTCTCAACCTGATGCACCGTCCTCGTCCCCCAGACCCGGACTCTCTCGGCCTCCTCGTCGGCCTTCTCAAGCCTCCCAAGCTTCCCAAAGATCTCAATCTGGAACCCAGGCACTGCGGGACCTACAGGCCCAATGTTTCCAGAACTCCAACAATGGCTGAATGTTCCTAATTCGTATCCTTGATCAATCCAGCGTTCCTTGCCACTTGACCCTGAGCCGCTCCTGATAGATTTTGTCTAACTACAATCTCTACACGCAGCTCAGAGCGGCATACTTTGGAACATCTCCCTTGCCACATTTGCACCCTGCCTTCAACCTTGCCGCAGAGCCGGAGGGGGTCACCCTGCTATAGGCCACCCCACCTGTGAGATGGCGGTCAGGGGTGTTGCCTACCTCCCCTATGATGATCTCACATGGGGTTTTCGGCTTCAGATGGCCTCCTAACCCCTTTCCATGCTGCTGCATCCACGTTAGCCCGAGCCTGTTTAACAGGCTGTTTTTGTCTTTTGTTGCCTTATTTTCTCTAGCTGGGGAGGGTAATGCATTTATCGTAAGGGTAACCTTCCACTGTTTACCAAATTGGTTGTGGATCTTGTCTCTGCACCACAGTTTCCCACTCCTGTATGGTGGTTTGGTGGAACTAAGGATGTGGAAGTGCTACACTGGCACGCCTGGGCGCCCTGAGTCGAAGGGCCTACGGCTTTTGTTCCGGGGAGCCCAGAGGTCTCTGGCATTTATACCTTCGCAAGTTATATATGTACTAGGTTCTCCATATTGTTTTTGCTTGTTCCCATTGACCATGTTATTAGAAGTTTGTTAGATTTTGTGCCAATGGCATTTAAGTTGATTGCATTATTTCACGGTAGGCTGGTGGTTGCGATGGACCACTGCTCCCCCCCATGAGCTGGCACTTGGCTAAGATGGCTGTCTTGGCCAATGTCCCACCCCATTGTGGGCCTTACAGCCCACGAACTGAAACATCTAAATTCTCAATGATTATTCAACTCAGAGTTCTTCTCGGTACCTTTAAGACTTATGTCATGCTTCCTCCCCCCCCCCTCTTTCTGTCTCTTCTCCTTTCTGCCCCTTTCTCTCTCCCTTCCAGTCCCCGGGGTGTGTGGATGGAGTATCATATAGCCATACCCTCTTGATTCCATGACCCTCCCTTGGTTGTCCCTGAATGTTCAGGGCATGAATTCCCCCCAAAAATGAGTTAAGGTTTTTAAATATCTCAAACAACAAAATATAGATATAGCATGTTTGCAGGAGACCCACTTCTCTTCCTCTTCCTGTCTAAAATATTTTTCTGCAAACTACCCCCAAGTCTACTTGGCCAATGGCCCTACTAAACAGAGAGGAGTCCTTATTGCTATACTCAAATCGGTTCCATTTATATGCAGTAAACAAATAGCAGACCCAAATGGCAGATACCTTATTTTGCAAGGTACCATCCAAGACAATGAGGTGACCATCATGACTCCGAATAAAAACCCGGGGCCTTTCCTGACCCACATCTGCTCCCTGTTACTGTCCCACCAGAAAGGCACCCTTCTGTTGGCGGGTGATTCTAATGTGACACTGAACCCTTCTCTTGATAACTACCCATTGGATCATAAACTCCCCCTCCCCTGCCACGAAAAAAATCTTACATTCCTTTCAAAGCCATGACCTAGTAGATATTTTGCGGGAGCTTCATCCCCTGGGCAGAGACTATACCCACTATTCCCATCCCCATCACTCTCACTCCAGGATCGATCATATGTTCGTACTACGGAAACACCTCCCTTTAATCGATTTGGCCTCCATCCTCGCTGCCCCATGGTCGGATCACGACCCTATCTTGACTGTTTGTCACTCCCTGATTAGCAAACCACAACACTCCCCCTGGGTGATGAAGGACTCCCTCTTGTCTTTCAAAATGATTCTTAGTGACATTCACAAAGCTTCTGTGGAATACTTCAGACTCAATGCAGGGACAGTTTCATCCCCAGTGACATTGTGGGAAGCATATAAGGCTGTCCTTCGGGGCCATGTTATTCGCCTAGTGTCAAAATGCAGAAAAGAGCCAGCCCAGACTCGCCGCAATATGGAGCAGCGACTGGAAGCCCTGTCAGTGGCCTTCAAGCAATCTCCCACCCCTGCCAATCGCAGGCTCTTAGACAAAGCCAGCACGGATCTAGATTATTGCTTAACAGATAAAGCAGAAAGCACCCTACGCTGGGCACGACAGAAGTGGTATGCCAAGTCGAACAAGCCTAACGCGATGCTGGCCAATCGATTGCGCACTTTCTCTCCAAAATATGCTCCTATAACTTTGCGCACCCGACACAACATCCTCACTGGCAATCCCCAGAGGGTTATGGACGAATTTTGTCACTGCCTTACTAAGCTCTATTCTGCCCCCGATCATTCTTCCACCCAAGGCCTCGACACCTTCTTGGCAGACTTGTCTTTACCCTCTCTATCCGAAACCCACACGTCCTTAATGGACCGAGACATACAGTTTTCGAAAATTTCTCCAGTGCATTAAAGAGTTGAAGGTAAGTAAACGGCCGGGCCCGGATGGCTTCACGGCACTATACTACCGAAAATTTTCAGATGTTATTGCCCCCTACCTAACGGCTATGTATAACTCAGTAAAGGAGGGTCATTCATTCACATCAAACTTGCTGACTGCCAACATTGTAATGATTCCTAAACCAGACAGGGACCATTCTTCTTGGGCTAACTTTAGACCGATCTCCCTAATCAATATAGACATGAAAATCTTGACGAAGATATAGGCCAATCGCCTGAATTCCTTTCTCCCATGCCTGATAAAGAAAGACCAGGTGGGCTTTGTCCCAAGGAGGCAGGCGGGTGACGCCATTAGACGCCTCCTTCAAATCCAACATATAGTCCACGGTAGATCCTTAGAAACAATGTTTTTGTCACTGGACGTTAATAAGGCCTTTGACACTCTGTCATAGCCTTACTTGACAGAGGTGCTTCACCATTATGGTTTTGGCACCTCCTTCTTGAGATGGGTTTCAGCTATTTATGACTCCCTCTAGGCCAAAATAAAGTACTATGGTTTTGAGTCGCCTACCTTCCCTATAAAATCTCAAAGCGCCCCTTACACTTTGACCCCTTTCGAAAGTCTTTATAGATCACGTCCTCAAACCTCCGGTCTAATGTCTTTGATCTATGCAGCCATAATTGGTTCCAAAAAACCACCCTTGAGACCTTATCACCTCCAGTGGGAGGCGGAGCTTGAGAAACAGCTAGCCCCGGAGGATTGGCAGATCATGACTATTGCACTGTTCAAATGCTCCAAGAATGTTCTCTTTTTGGAAAACGCTTATAAGGTGTTCTACAGATGGTATTACACCCCGGCTAAATTGGCAAGTTTTATTCCATCTTATTCCCCCTTATGTTTCCGTGGGTATTCCCAAGAAGGTACAATGGTGCACATCTGGTGGACATGCCCCAGGGTATGTAGATTGTGGGTCAGAGTCTACACACTCCTTCGCAACCTTTTCAACATTAATCTAAAGAGGGACCCTTTTGAGGCCCTTCTGTGGAGACCGATCAAAGAACTACTGTGCCCGGAACGCCAGCTGGCGTTGCATATTTTTACTGCAACTCAATTGACCATAGGAAGGGCCTGGAAAACTCCGGCCCTCAGTTTCAAAGCAGAAACCCTGTCAATGACATCATGGTTAATGAGAAACTGACAGCCGTATTAGCAGATATCCATGACAAATTCCTCCGGACATGGCAACCCTGGGTGGCTCATAACCACCCTTCACGATTTGACCCCGTGCTCCTTTCTCTTTAGCGTGCCTCCGTTCCCCCAACCCCGTGGACTCCCCTCTTCCCCCTCACCCCCCCTCTTTTTTTTCCTTTTCCCTTTTCTTTGCCTTGTACACCTATCCTATTCTTTCTCCGGTCTTGCCCCTCCTCACTGCTCCTTCCTATCTTCTTTTTTATGTGTCTCTGGCCCACAGGCTTGGTCCTGCTGGGAATGGACACATGATGTGAAAATGTTTTTACTGAATAACGGTATATACCATCTTTCTTTATGTACTTTTTTTTCCTCTTCTTTTTGCAATGTTATGTTTTACATCCTCCTCTTGACACAGGAGTTACATATGGTTCTGCTAGACCACTAGCACGCAATTCTAGTTTAACTTGATATCTGCGCATCAGGACTTACAAGTGGTTGACAGCCTCTTGCTGACCACACTTCATCTCCCTTGGATTTTTAAGAACGTGCGTAAATCTCTGTGTCTTAGACTAACCCTTTTTGATACTTGAAGTTTTTACAAATATTCCTACATGATGTGTCCATCACTGTTTTTGTAATAGCCTGTCAATCTGTTATTTCAATAAAACCCTTTGTACAAGAAGGTACAAAACCTTCAGTATGCAGCTTCATAGCTAGCGATTTGCTATGGGGGCAAGGGGGGGATGCCCCCAGGAGCGTCAGCGGGGGGGGGGGGGGGAAGTGGAGGAATGGGGCTGCTCTGTGCAAACCCATTACACAGAACAGGGAAGTATAACATGTTTGTTTTTTTATATATATAATCACTTCATTTCAGACTTCTGAGTTGGAGGAGGAGGAAGCGGAGATCACCACCACTGAAGACCGAGATCAGCTCAAGGGTGGGTAAAACAAAGTCAGCAGCAAGACAGCTGAAAAAGGGGCAAATGTAGCAGTTGCTACATTATACCTCTTAATACTTTGGATGTCATTCTAGTAGTGTCAAACCACAAGATCGGATCCTAAACCAGCCTCAGCTATCAAAACAGCCAGGGTGTTGGGAACACAAAGTATTTTGATGAAGTCCAAGGACTGGAGAAGACTTTAAAAACCCATTGTAAATAATAATGGACAGGGAACAAGCTTCAACCCTTTCCCCATCTCTAAAATCCCTGTAATTTATGAACTTCTGGAAACAGGTCATTGTGCCAAGTGGAAATATACTACTGAGGTTACCCCTAACAATTTTTTTTTCTGAATCCCATGGCATTAATCTTTAATAAAAAATATGTTGGCAGTATCCATATTGGGGAGTTATGCAAGTTCACATGACCAATGACAGAGGTGCCGCTTGCACCACACTTCACATTGATTATGGAATCTCAGCAGTAAAAGGTATATTATCTGAGCCAATCTTAGGGAATTAGTTATAAATACCCAAATATTTTAGGGCAGTGACAACCTTAAGATGCGCAAATTAGGGTAGAGGAGCAGGAAATGGATCTAAAACAGGGGTCAGCAACCTGTAGATCGTGGACAGGTGACTGGTAGATCTCAGTCCGGGCTTGCTGACCAGCCATTTCAGAGCATCAAACAGAGGTGTAATGCAAAAGGATTACTTGTAAAGTTGGAGCTGTAGTAGGGAGCAAGAACAAGAAACAGATGTCTTCTCTGTAGTGCTGGCTCCTGTCCTATGTGGTGTGATACCAACTGCACTCCACTTCTTATCCCGGGTAGCGGTCTCCAGCAGGGGCAAGCTGGGCCGGGGGGGCAGGGTGGCAATTTCCCCCAGGCCATCCCAACTTTATATGCAAAATGGCTGGCAGTCACCCGCTGATGATTTTTTTCTCTAAAGGATGTCGGGCCAGGGGCACAGCCGTGGCGGCCCGGCTACACGGGAGTTGTAGTCCACACGCGCAGTCAAGCTCCCGGTGGGTGGAGAACTGAGAGCAGTGCAACGGAGCCAGGAAACTACAACTTCCAGATCTTGGAGGCAGGCAGAGGCAGCGGGGTGTGCCAGGGAGTCGGGACCCTCGTGACTGGCTCAGGCTGCAAGTTTACTTGACCCCAGGACAGGAGCATCACACCCCCAGGACCGGAGGAGGCCATGCAAGGACCTGCTGAGCTGGCACGGGCACCTGTCATCACTGAGATGAGAGACCCTGACACCCGCAGCTGAACCCCACATCCCATCTACCCCCCTCCCATACAGCATACACCCTATTTACCCTGCCCCAGGTCAGTGGCCATCCAGTAACCTCAAAATAGCCCTGAACACTGTGGGTCCTGCTCAGAGCTGGGAGCTGGCCATGGCCAGCAGGACCCACAGACCAGCAGAACCTACAGGACAGCAGGACCCACAGGCCCATGGGCAGCTCCCAGCAGGACCCACAGCATGATAGGAGCTGGCCGTGGACCTATGGGTCCTGGTGGCCACTAGCCTAGGGTGACCAGATATCCCTAGACTGAGAACACTGTCCCTGGTCCAAGTCTGTCCCTGGTTTTGTCCCCGCTTTGCAGGGCCGATGGGGAGTGGGTGCACCTGGAACTGGGGATCTCCAGCTTACCTGGTGACCGCTGTCATACAAAGTCCCGCCTCCTGGACTGGCTCCTATGATATAAATAGCAGGCAGGTCCAGAGCAATTCCCCTTTGCAGGCAGGGACCGTGGGCCCCTTTGGTAGTGTAGCAGAAAAAGAGGTCTTTAGTGCTTAGCTGTCCTTTTCCTGTGGCTAATGATCACAGTACCACTTCTTCAGGTACTGCCAGCCCACCTGGCTGCAACTGCCCCTTTCACTAGCCCCCCTGGCTACTTCTCCACAGTCCTCCCAGACTGACTCTGCATCCATCCCAGACTGCTTGCACCCAGTCCCTGCATTCCTCTTAGTCCTCTGACTAAAGCTGGATACACACTTTTCTTTAGTTTTTTTCCATTTAGATTTACCAAGACCACATAATATAGAGGTCAAACCTTAACACTTTCAATTTGTATGCAATCAGGCAGGCCCTTGCACTACATGGTTTTGGTAAATCTAAAAGGGAATCAAACAACAAAACTTGTATAGTGTGTATCCAGCTTAACACTCACCAGCCCTGGCTGTCTTTCTCCCTGGAGGTTTGCCCAGCAGTGTTCTCCCACTGTCCTCTCCTTGGTCCCGTGTCTCCTGATTCAGGATCCCACCATGTGTCATGAGAAGGGGTCCCCCTTCTGCACCCTCCCCCCCTGACTAGGGAGCTACTCTCAAAGTCCTCCGACAGCTTAACACTCCATCTCCATCTTCCACTTGAACTCACACTGACCCAGATGGGCTGACTGAGTATTTGAGGGGGCCTGTCCGCTGCCAACCCATCTGTTTGGGATTGGTCAGGGCCCTCAGATTACAGCTCCTCCTCCCCTCCACACACATCCTTCTGGAATCTTCTGCTAGTTTCCAGAAGTAGGGGGAGGTATCAGAGATGATGCCTGTGAATCATACCAGCCTCCCTGAGTCACACCTGACCCAGAAAAACACAGGCTTGGCTGCTAGCCAAGCCTGACAATTTACCTACACTTACTAAAAATCCTACTGCTAGGGGGTGCTACAGACGTCTATGGCAAAACCAGGAAAGTTGCAGATGCACTGCCCCTGCGTTGCAGATAAACCGCAGCTCTTCAGTGTGAAAGTAGCCTTATAGGCCCTTAACAGAAGGGTTCATTTACATTTGCAGGTGGGGGGAGTAAAACCCCACAGTTAAGACTTGCTTTTACCACCCTTGCCCCAACTGCATCCCATTTAGCTGCAGTGCCCAGGGGTGTACATGTCACAGCGGCAGCAGGTGTTATACACCCTGTCATGGTTGGTGGGTGTAGCACCTGCCAAGCATGACCCATTCAAGTGAATGAGGGCAGTCTGAAGTGCCATGCAACCTTGTACAGTACAGCAAACAAGGGGGTAAAGCAGGCAGTGTTGCTTTCTCACCACTAGCTTTAACCCCTTAGACCCTGCAGAAGCATGCATTTGAGGAATGCTTGCAGAGTGGCCCTAAATACTTGAAACTTTATGTGTGCTGCTGCCAAATGCAACTAAGGGGTCATTCACATGTGCAGCAGGCATTGGAGTATCCAGGGTATGGCAGATATGGCAAGTGCCATGGGCGCCATATGAAGGGGGCACTCCTGAGTGGCTGTGTGGCTGTGCAGTAAGGCACTTGCAGAGATCTCTAATTAAAATGGCCCTGATATCACCACTGTTACTCATTGTCAGCCTGGGGTAAGATCCTGGCCAGTGTAGACTGCTTTAGGTCGTTCACCACTGGCCCCTGGCTCACTGTCCAAACTGGTTGCTAGGCATAGCCCGCCTGGCGTCTAACAACCAGTGACGTCACGGAGGAGAGAGGCGGATATCAGCATTCAGAGCGGAGATTTAACTTCCTCCTCCGCGCCCACTGCTTAGCTCCGCCCACCTCCTCTCTGCATCTTCTCCAACATGCACAAGAATCAAAGGGAGAGAGGAGTTTAGGCAGTGGTGTCCCCCTAGGTTATTTGCAAAATAAGCTGCTGTGCAGGAGAGGGGAAAGGAGCCGGGAGGTGCGCTGTGCTCTCCCTCTTCACAGTCCTGACACTGCAGCTCTTCTCTCCCAGTGGCTCTGTGTGTGTGTATAGGAGCGCCCTGCAGCTTCCCCCCTACTGTCCTGTCATTGACTATATAGAAGCAGCAGAAAGGAACCAGCAGCCTCGTATTATATGAACGGCTGCCACAGGACAAGAAAGAGTTAACAGCAGGAGCTGATCCACCTCCTGCTGCTTACTGAGCCAATGGGCGCTGCTGTAACCCGCCCCTTTCTCAAGCCGCCCCCTTTGATTGAGAAGAACAGAGTACTGGAGCCATGCTGGAGCCTGGAGAAAGAACTGGGCTGCTGTGGGGACTGGGGAGGGGGCAGGGAAGGAGGAGAAATGAGTAAGAGAAGCAGAAGAATGTATTCAGGTGAAGGTAATATGGAGAATGTGCACAGGAAGAGACAGTTACTACAATGCCCCTCTCTTTATTCTCTTCTTCTCTCTGTACTTTCTGATGTATTCTGTATTCCTCTTCTCTCTCCCTCCCCCCTGCCCCCTTCTCTCTCTCTCTCCTCTCCCCCCCCCCCAGTTCTCTCTCCTCCCCCTTCCATCTTCTCTCCCCCCCTCCCTTTTTTCCCTCTTGCCATAACCAGTATAAACACTGTAATTATTACAATAAAATGCAATGCTGTGCTTCCTTCTTCACCTTAGTGTTCTAATTTAAATGTAATTGCATAATTTAAAGCGGTTGTATACTGCTGGACTTTTTTTTTTCTTACCATGCAAGGTAAAGGTATAATCTGCTAGTATGGATAGCATACTAGCACATAATGTTAAACTTAACTTAAAACAAACCCTACCGCACCCAAAAGTCAGCTCAGAAGGCGCTCTCATTTTTACTCGTCTTGCTTCCGGGTTCGCAGGCTCTGTGACTGACCTGAGCCATGATGAAGTCACTCCCGTGCATGCGCATGGGAGCCACCATTTATGACACAGGGTTCTAAAGGAACAGCACCGGTGGCCGTTCCTTCAGAGCACATGCGCCAGTGATGTCACTGGCTCCATGTAATGTAAATATCTTCTAAACTGTACATGTTGAGGAGATATTTACTGTACCTATAGGTAAGCCTTATTATAGACTTACCTATATGTAAAAGGCAGTAAAGGAAGTTTACTTCCACTTTAAGTGACGGTGGAGCCCTCCCTCTGAATCAAAATATCAAAATATAAAATTGCAGCATATTAGTGACATTGACCCCCCTCAAAAGATTTTTGATAACAAGTTGCAATATATAAGTGATGGTAACACCCCCTCAAGAAATAAAATGACTCCACTTACAATAGGGGGTGTCACCATCACTAATATACTACAATTTTATATTTTGAAATTTTGCCTTGTCGTTTTTTTAGGTGTTTTTTTTGTTAAGGTTATCTGGAAGATGGGTTTCAAATGTTTGACTGGGGCGCAGATTCAGTGCTTGCCATAGGCGCCATTTTCACTAGATACGCCTCTACGAGTAGTTTTAAATGACTTTTTTTCCTTTGAAATGTCATTTTGCTGTCAGACTGTTCCAAACACGGGAAACATGCGCCCCTTTACAGGCATACTATAGACACCCCCCAGGTACAAAATTTAAAGGAATATTACACTTTTATTGTTCCACTTTAAGCATTATTAAAATCACTGCTCCCGAAAAAACGGCCGTTTTAAAACTTTTTTTGCATTGATCCATGTCCCCTGGGGCAGGACCCCGGTCCCCAAACACTTTTTATGATAATAACTTGCATATAAGCCTTTAAAATTAGCACTTTTGATTATTCATGTTCGCGTCCCATAGACTTTAACGGTGTTCGCGTGTTCAAACAAATTTTTTGCCTGTTCGCATGTTCTGGTGCGAACCGAACAGGGGGGGTGTTCGGCTCATCCCTAGCCACCAATTGTGCAAGTTCTCTCACTTAAAAAGATGAGAGAGGCCTGTAATTGTCATCATAGGTTTACCTCAACTATGAGAGACAAAATGTGGAAACAAATCCAGGCAATCACATTGTCTGATTTTTGAAAGAATTTATTTGCAAATTATGGTGGAAAATAAGTATTTTGTCAATGTCAAAAGTTCATCTCAATACTTTGTTATATATCCTTTGTTGGCAATGACAGAGGTAAAAGTTTTCTGTAAGTCTTCACAAGGTTGTCACACACTGTTGCTGGTATGTTGGCCCATTCCTCCATGCAGATCTCCTCCAGAGCAGTGATGTTTTGGGGCTGTCGCTGGGCAACACGGACTTTCAACTCCCTCCAAAGGTTTTCTATGGGGTTGAGATCTGCAGACTGGCTAGGCCACTCCAGGACCTTGAAATGCTTCTTACGATGCCACTCCTTTGTTGCCCGGGCGGTGTGTTTTGGATTATTGTCATGCTGAAAGACCCAGCCACGTTTCATCCTCAATGACCTTGCTGATGGGAGGAGGTTTGCACTCAAAATCTCACGATACATGGCCCCATTCATTCTTTCATGTACACGGATCAGTCGTCCTGTTCCCTTTGCAGAGAAACAGCCCTAAAGCATGATGTTGCCACCCCCATGCTTCACAGTAGGTATGGTGTTCTTTGGTTGCAACTCAGCATTTTCTCTCCTCCAAACACGATGTGTTGTGTTTCAGGTTTCATCTGACCATATGACATTCTCCCAATCCTCTTCTGGATCATCCAAATGCTCTCTAGCAAACCTCAGACGGGCCCGGACATGTACTGGCTTAAGCAGGGGGACATGTCTGGTACTGCAGGATCTGAATCCCTGGAGGCGTAGTGTGTTACTGATGGTAGCCTTTGTTACGTTGGTCCCAGCTCTCTGCAGGTCATTCACTAGGTCGCCCCGTGTGGTTCTGGGATTTTTGCTCACCGTTCTTGTGATCATTTTGACCCCACGGGGTGAGATCTTGCGTGGAGCCCCAGATTGAGGGAGATTATCAGTGGTCTTGTATGTCTTCTATTTTCTAATTATTGCTCCCACAGTTGATTTCTTCACACCAAGCTGCTAGCCTATTGCAGATTCAGTCTTCCCAGCCTGGTGCAGGTCTATAATTTTGTTTCTGGTGTCCTTCGACAGCTCTTTGGTCTTCACCATAGTGGAGTTTGGAGTGCAACTGTTTGAGGTTGTGGACATGTGTCTTTTATACTGATAACAAGTTCAAACAGGTACCATTAATACAGGTAATGATGGGTGGAGGACAGAGGAGCCTCTTAAACAAGAAGATACAGGTCTGTGAGAGCCAGAAATCTTGCTTGTTTGTAGGTGACCAAATACTTATTTTCCACCATAATTTGCATTAAATTCTTTCAAAAAGCAGACAATGTGATTGTCTGGATTTGTTTCCACATTTTGTCTCTCATAGTTGAGGTATACCTATGATAACAATTACAGGCCTCTCTCATCTTTTTAAGTGGGAGAACTTGCACAATTGGTGGCTGACTAAATACTTTTTTGCCTCACTGTATTTAGCCCAGCCGGGTTAGGTAGCCAGAAACGACTCCACGAGCCCAGTCACAGATACCGCGTTCACCCGGTTCCGATTACCCGGCGACCGCGGATACAAATGTCTGGAGGTGGCATCTTCTCCAGGTGGTGGGAGACGGCAAATAGCCCTCCAAATCTCACGTTCTCTGCTGGGCCATAGTCTGTGGGTAGGAGGCGAGCCCACAGCCCCTTCCAAAACACACAGTGACAGTGGGTTCTGTCACAAACAGAATGTGGAATCCTTGTCCCGCACGTTAGCATTATATTTTGAGACCAATATATTGGAGGAGGTTACTGACTAAGTGGTATGGGAAGCCCACAAGGCGGTCATCAGAGGGGAGTTAATTTCAATGGGTTTGCGTATTAAAAAAGAGAGACAGAAGGAAATGATCGGGCTCTTAGAGGAAATACATAAACTTGAAATTAAATGTAGCGCCCTGCTCCTGTTGACCAGGCGCTCGCATGTAAATTTAGTTTTTGGCTGAGCTGTAACCAGCTCAGATTGAATGTATATAGTTTACTGGATCTGTTCTGGAATTGACTTGATTGTGCAGTTCCCACTGTTGCTAGTAGGTCACTGGTACCACAGGACAGTGTGTGAATAACAACTTAGTGAAACTTTAATGAATATTCTTTTTTCAGAAACAGCCCAGTAGGAGGTTCCTGCAACTGTGAATTCTGGGAGAGAGTATTTATGGGACAGATGCCATGTGCTTTGGGAGTCCTGACCTCATGGCCCTCCAGGCCTGGAGGCTACATCACTGCAGATGTGCAAGTAGGCCCAGAAGCCTGTCTGGGGCCTACTACCGCAGAGGTGGTCCTTAGGCTGTCTTGCCTGCTAGGAAGAAGCTGAGCCAAGCTGAGGAAATCCAGGGGAGGACCCTTGCTGGAGAGAGCCAGGATGAAGGCTGGTCCCTCAGAAGGGCCTGGTAACTTACTTGGAGGACGCACAGGTCGGCTTAAAGTTTCTGGTACTGTGAAGAAGCTGTTCTACATTTAAACTACCCTTACACTACTGCCGGGTCGGCTTAAAGGTTCTGGTACTGTGAAAAAGCTGCTCTACAATTCAAACAAGGTAATTAACTAACTGTCTGGCTGGCTGCTAAGTTTGTGAGAGAGACTTATCGAGGCATATACTGGCTGCTAAGTCTGTGAGAGAGGCTTGTCCAGACATTTTGCAGGTTGCTAGATCTGTGGCAGAGATCTACCCAGCCATACAAGATCAGCAGCTCCTTCGGGGGTCAGTGCTACATAAACATAAGGCCAATTTCAAACCTGGGAACGCGCAGAAACTGGATAAACTTCGGGCAGACTTAAAACAGCTTCTCGATCGAAAAGTTAAAAATAAACATAGATACTTTGCCCACCGATTCTATGAACAGGGAAATAAGGGTGGGAGACTTGGCTAGACAACTAAAGAAACAACAAGATTCACGCCATGTTCACACTATAAAGACAGGTGATAAGCAGATAGTGGACTCCCAAGCAATAGCAGCTGAGTTTCATTGCTTTTATGTGCCTTTATATAACATAGACTCAGTTCATGTGGGGGCGGAGGAGGGTGGACGTTTGGCCATTCCATCTGTGGCCTTGGAGGAAATGGAAAAAGCTATCTCCATTGAAGAACTGGGCGGAGCAATTGCGGCTTTGCCATTAGGTAAAAGCCCGGGACCTGATGGTTTCACAAATATGTATTATAAAAAGTTTTATGACCTCGGACTCCCTGGAATGGGACTAGGCAGGAATGCCCACTGTCCCCATTGTTATTTGCTATGGTGCTGGAGCCCTTTCTGCGCATAATTAGGGGAAATAGGAAGATCAAAGAGATTTGTATTGGATCAACGGAACATAAGATCTCAGCTTAAGCAGATGATCTACTGTTGTACCTCTCCTCAAGAGTCGTTGACTGAACTGATGTTGGAAATAGACAGGTTTGGCCTTATATCTAATTTTAAAATAAATATTGAGAAATCAGTGTTGATGCCGAGCCATGTGCCTTTGAGGATGAAGACCACCTTGCAATGCAACAATCTTTTCCTTTTGTTTGGCGCCTTGATTCTATATTCTATTTAGGGATCTATGTCTCTTCAGATGTAAAGCACCTATATGATCTAAACTATGGGCCCTTGATGGTATCCATAATAAAAGACTTGCCAAAGCGGAGAAGTCATACTCTGACATGGTTTGGCAGGGTAAACAAACTTAAAATTAGTATAATTCCCAGGCTTATTTACGTTTTACATACCGTACCCATAACACTCCCACAGACATTCTTTAACTACTTCAATACAGGGCACTTGTACACCTTCCTGCCCAGACCAATTTTAAGCTTTCAGCGCTGTCGTACTTTGAATGACAATTGCGCGGTCATGCTACACTGTACCCAAACTACATTTTTATCATTTTGTTCCCAAAAATAAAGCTTTCTTTTGGTGGTATTTGATCACCTCTGGGATTTTTATTTTCTGCTAAACAAATAAAAAAAAGACCGAAAATTTTGAAAAAGAAATGTTTTTTTTTTTTCAGTTACAAAACTTTGTAAATAAGTAAGTTTTCTCCTTCACTGATTGGCATTGATGGGGCTGCACTGACGGGCACCGATAAGGTGGCACCAATGAGGTGGCACCAATGAGGTGGCATTGATGGGCACTGATGATGGGCACTAATATGCGGCACTGATGGGCACTGATAGGTGGCACTGATATGCAGCACTGATGGGTACACATAGGTGGCACTGATGGGCACTGATAGGCAGCATGGATGGGCACTGATAGGTGGCACGGATAGGCACTGATAAGTGGCACGGATGGGCACTGATAGGCAGCATTGATGGGCACTGATAGGTGGCACCGATGTACTGTAATGTATGGTACTGATGGCCAATCAGTGCTAAACAATAATGCTTGCCAATCAGTGATGCCCATTGTAGGCACTGACTGGCATCCATTGTGGGCACTGATTAGCATCCCTGGTGGTCTAGGGTGGCATCCCCGGTGCTAACATCCCCGGTGGTCCTAGTGGTGTCCCTGGTGGTCCAGTGTGGGCATCTTCGGTGGGGGGCTGCACTGATAATTGATCAGCACAGACCCCCCCTGTCAGAGGAGCAGCCGATCGGCTGACAGACCCGAGTGAGGAAAAGCTGATCACCGGCTCTTCCCTACATCGTGATCAGCCGTGATCGGACACGGCTGATCACGTGGTAAAGAGTCTCCGTCAGAGACTCTTTACCTAGATCAGAGTTGCGGTGTGTCAGACTGACACACCGCAACAACGATCGCCGTGATGCGCGCCCCCGGGGGCATGCAGCGGCTTAATATCCTGGCAACGTCATATGACGTCCGGTCAGGATATTGAAACCACTTTGCTGCTGTCATTTTGCTATATGGCGGGTGGCAAGATGTTAAACAAATACGAAGGGCTTTTATGATCTTTGTGTGGGGAGATAAACATCCCAGGTTGGCACACAAGATTTTGAGGAGACCAAAACAGGAGGATGGGGTGGGACTCCCGGATATAGAGTTTTATTACAGAGCCATGGCCCTGGTTCGTATAATGAACTGGAGCCATGACTCTGCTCGTAAAATTTGGGTGCCCTTGGAGAAAACATTAGCAGGTAGGAACTTAGCCGGAGCCCCCTGGATTCCGTTTTTTTATAGAGGGTTGTCGGAATCTGCACTGACGAAGACAACACTATCCATTTGGGATAGAATGAACATTACGGGAAAGTTTGCCCCCCCAATATCCCCTTTAACACCATTAGAAGGATTTCCCTGGGGAAGAGAAAGGGAGTTTAAATTGCTGGGGAATGAACGGGAAGGGTAATTGTGCTGGCGTGGCCCCACAGGGTAAATTGCTTCCATTGGTGGATTTGGTTCAAATACTGGGGGAAATACCAATGGCTGTATGGAAATATCATCAACTGACAGACTTGTTCAATAAGTGTGAAAAAAGGGGGGATTGGGGAGCGCTAGATAATTGTCAAAGAAGCTAATGCACAAAAAAATCCCATTAAATGTGAGCTAAAAATAATACTATCAAATAATGAAAACCAGCCTGCCTGTGTGCATAGAAATTGGATAAACAAAATCATAAACCTGGAGGCAAAAAATAATTGTGTTCAATAATAATTGTGCAACCGTAACATGTAATGTTCGTCTGTCTGTCGAGGTGGAACCCACGCCGTTGCCGCGATCATCTGGGAACTTCTCCTACAGAGCAGATTCCCCCATTCATAAGATACGCTTCCTAGCCTCAGTGCCGGGCGATGGCACCTTATATGTGAGTAGCCACTTGGCTATGCTTTGTTTTTATTCAATTTTTAAATAAATGATGTTACACTATGTTTGGTTCCTCTCCATCTATTTTATATCCCATGCGTGAGACAATGTAATGTGAGGACAAGAGTTTGGTTCAGTTTTCTCCATTGCAGCAAGCATTGCTAAAGCCTATTTGACCTTTTTTTCATTAAATTGGTCAACTTCATCTGGTAAGCGGACATCCATTTCCATGAGCACATTGGTGTCTTTCAGTGATGGTGAAGGGATTTTGCTGCTCACGTCTTGATATCAAGATTCACATCAGGATTCTATACAATTTATTTTTTATTTTTTATCTTTGATGGACTTTTTTATTATATTACACATCTGATATTTATTTGACATTACATGTTACGGTTGCACAATTATTATTGAACACAATTATTTTTTGCCTCCAGGTTTATGATTTTGTTTATCCAATTTCTATGCACACAGGCAGGCTGGTTTTCATTATTTGATAGTATTATTTTTAGCTCACATTTAATGGGATTTTTTTGTGCATTAGCTTCTTTGACAATTATCTAGCGCTCCCCAATCCCCCCTTTTTTCACACGTATGCATTTATGAATTTATTCATTTTGTTCAGGGTGTAGCTGCTCCATTACCCACTAATTTTTGTGGCGCGGAATTATTCACTATTTATTCACTTGTTCAATAAGTGGAAGGACCAGAATAGGCCAGCGAACCCGCTTACTACTTTTGAGGAATGGTGTGTTAACTTATCAGAGCCGGGTCATATGTTGTCTCGAATGTATAGGCTGGTTCTGAGCGCCCAAAATATGACAACTCCCTATTTCGTTTGAACATGGGAAAGAGAACTGGGCTATAATTTTACATCACAGCAGATTAACCAGTTGCCGATCAGGCAGCAATCCGAGGTGAGGGGGAGGCCACTCATTCTTGGCCACCCCCTTACGATCGCTCCTGGCGAATGAAATGCTTCCTTGGCTTCTGTAATGTAAACAGAAGCGGTGGAAGTGATGTCATATCTCATCGAGCCGGTCTTTTCGTTCCGGCGCCGAGGAGAGAAGACATCAATGTGAGTTTGCACCAACACTACACTTCCAGTAGAACACGCAGGCTCACTTCACTTTGCCAAGTGCAGTATGGATCGATCACTGTCACTTACAAAACACTAAACACATAACTGCAGCGTTCGCAGAGTCAGGCCGGATCCCTGCGATCGCTAACAGTTTTTTGGTAGCGTTTTGATACAGTCGCTAACAGTTAGGAGCTTTTTTGCCTGTGAGTCTCACTAGTGTACCACTAAATTTAGAGCCCAAAATGGCAAATAGAAGGTACACTAGTGAAGAGGCCTACACGTTTCTGAGCATTATAGATAATGAAGAGGAAGTCACTCATCTGTCAGATTCAGGCTCAGAATACGAACCTGTAGACAGCAGTGACTCCATGACAGATAGCTCTGACGACGAAGTTGTGGTCCCTGCCAAGGACAGGCGTACCAGACCCCGAACTTCTTCTTCTGCTGTTGAGGTTCAAGAATCACAGGGCTCTCGTTTGGAGCAGAGCAATACTAGCGCCACTATTCCTTCTGGTGAACTGGCAAGCACCAGCAGCCTAGTACACCCTGGTCGTACATCCAGCACTGAAGTAACTCTTGGTGACGTGGCGAGTCCCATAAGTGCAGTTCAAGCTGGCGAGGTGGCAAGCACAAGTAGTGTCCCGCTGCCACCAAGAAGACAAACATAGGCCCGTCGTGCCCATAGTGCCCTTCCTGCTGCTTTCGCCAATCCTAATTGGGAACCCACCACTTCTGCAGCACCCATACTTCCCCCATTCACTGGCCAACCCGGCATTCATGTGGAAACGCCACTTGATTTTTATTCGCTGTTTTTCACCGAAGATCTCTATAGATCTATTATGGACAAAAGCAATTTGTACACTGGTCAACACATCGCCACTATTCCCCAGTCCTCCCTTGCCAGAGATTGGAAACCAATTACGGTTTCCAAATTTAAGATCTTTCTGGGCCTTTCCCTCCTCATGGGCATAACCAAAAAGAGTGAGTTGCGTTCATATTGGTCCACTGTCCCAATTCACCATATGCCCGTGTTCTCTGCCTCCATGACCAGGGCACAATACGAGCAGATTTAGCGGTTCATGCACTTCAACAACAATTAACTCTGTCGTCCTCGTGGAGACCCTGGATACGATCGGCTCTACAAAATTCGGCCCCTCGTAAATCACTTCAACCAATGTTTTGCAGACTTGTTTACTCCCCATCAAGTTGTCTGCGTTGATGAGTCCCTGATTAAGTTTTCTGGCCGCTTGTCATTCAAACAGTACCTTCCCAGCAAGCGTGCCAGATACGGGGTCAAGATGTATAAGTTCTGTGACAGGGCCACAGGCTATACATGTAGTTTTATGGTTTACGAGGGAAAAGATAGTCACATAGAGCCGACAAACTGCTCTGATTACATAGGAAGCGCTGGCAAGATTGTGTGGGACTTGGTGTCACCTTTACTCGGAAAGGGGTACCACTTGTACGTGGACAAATATTACACGAGCGTGCCACTTTTTAGTCACCTTTTTGATCATCAGATTGGAGCATGTGGCACCGTGCGACCTAATCGCCGGGGCTTTCCCCAGCGGCTTGTAGATTCCCGTCTTAGGCTGGGAGAGAGAGTCTGCTTGCAGTGTAATCATTTGCTCGCTATGAAGTGGAGGGATAATAAGAATGTTTTCGTTCTTACCTCCCCTCATGCAAACATGAAGGTCCAAATTACTACGGTGACTGGTGTTGTGGAGAAACCCCTCTGTGTCCACGAATATAACCAAAATATGGGAGGGGTGGACCTCAACGACCAGTTGTTGGCGCCGTACCTAGTTGCCCGTAAGGCCAGACGCTGGTATAAAAAGTGTCTGTATACTTATTTCAATTGGCTTTGCTGAACGCTCATGTGCTATACAGAGCTTCAGGATGGACTGGATCCTTCCTTAAACTCCAGGAAGAGATCGTCAGAGCCCTTCTGTTTCCAGACGGTGCTCCACCTCACCTTCCCAATCCAAATGCAGTAAGCCGGCTGCATGAGAGGCCTAGCCGCGTACGGGACCCTGAAAACCAAGCACCACCTTCAGGGTTTCTAAGGGTGTAAAATTTTGATTTCACTCCTTACTGCCTATCACAGTTTCAGAGGCCATGGAATTCCCAGATGGCACACCCCCCAGATGACCCCATTTTGGAAAGTAGACACCCCAAGCTATTTGCTGAGAGGTATGGTGAGTATTTTGCAGATCTCGCTTTTTGTCACAAAGTTTTGAAAATTGAAAGAAGAAAAAAAAAACATTTTTCTTTTCTTTCTTCATTTTCAAAAACAAAGGAGAGCTGCAAAATACTCACTATGCCTCTCAGCAAATGGCTTGCGGTGTCTAATTTCCAAAATGGGGTCATTTGGGGGGGGGTTTGTGCCATCTTAGCATTTTATGGCCTTCAAAACTGTGATAGGTAGTGAGGAGTGAAATCAAGAATTCACGCCCTTAGAAATCCTGAAGGCGGTGCTTGATTTTTGGGGCCCCGTACGCAGCTAGGCTCCCAAAAAGTCCCATACATGTGGTATCCCCGTACTCAGGAGAAGCAGCATAATGTATTTTGGGTTGCAATTCCACATATGCCCATGGCATGTTTGAGCAATATATCATTTAGTGACAACTTTGTGCAAAAAAAAAAAAAAAAAGTTTGTCATTTTCCCGCAACTTGTGGCAAAATATAAAATATTCCATGGACTCAACATGCCTCTCAGCAAATAGCTTGGGGTGTCTACTTTCCAAAATGGGGTCATTTGGGGGGGTTTGTGCCATCTTAGCATGTTATGGCCTTCAAAACTGTGATAAGTAGTGAGGAGTGAAATCAAAAATTTACGCCCTTAGAAATCCTGAAGGCGGTGATTGGTTTTCGGGGCCCCGTACGCAGCTAGGCTCCCAAAAAGTCCCACACATGTGGTATCCCCGTACTCATGAGAAGCGGCAAAATGTATTTTGGGGTGCAATTCCGCATATAACCATGGCATGTGTGAGCAATATATCATTTAGTGACAACTTTTTGTACATTTTTTTTTGTCATTATTCAATCACTTGGGACAAAAAAATAAAATATTCAATGGGCTCAACATGCCTCTCAGCAATTTCCTTCAGGTGTCTACTTTCCAAAATAGGGTAATTTGGGGGTGGGGGGGTTGTACTGCCCTGCTATTTTAGCACCTCAAGAAATGAGATAGGCAGTCATAAACTAAAAGCTGTGTAAATTCCAGAAAATGTACCCTACTTTGTCGACGCTATAACTTTTGCGCAAACCAATAAATATACACTTATTGACTTTTTTTTTACCAAAGACATGGCTGAATACATTTTGGCCTAAATGTATGACTAAAATTTAGTTTATTGGATTTTTTTTATAACAAAAAGTTGAAAATATCATTTTTTTTCAAATTTTTCGGTCTTTTTCCGTTTATAGCGCAAAAAATAAAAACCCCAGAGGTGATCAAATACCATCAAAATAAAGCTCTATTTTTGGGAAGAAAAGGATGCAAATTTTGTTTGGGTACAACATTGCATGACTGCGCAATTAGCAGTTAAAGCGACGCCGTGCCAAATTGTAAAAAGTGCTCTGGTCAGGAAGGGGGTAAAACCTTCCGGGGCTGAAGTGGTTAAAAAGCTGATGGGAGCGACACACCATACTTCAATAAGTTCCCATATACAGGAGATGTCTTATAAGTTCCTGACAAGTTGGCATCGTACATCGGTTCGATTGGCTCAGATATATCCATCGGTGGATGTTAACTGATGGGGGAATGTAACCAAAGGGGTTCATTTCTGCATTTATGGTGGCATTGCCCAAAGATTAAAGTTTTCTGGGAGGAGATAGCCCCTTGGATTAAGAAAATTACACTTAGGCCTATAGAATTCTCTCCATTACATTTTCTTTTTCATGGGATGCCATCATCTGCTAGGTTTTATAAGAGAAGCGTTACTCCACAATTGCTAAATGCAGCCAAAATATTGATACCTAGATTTTGGAAACAGTCTGGATATCCCACTATAATGGAATGGAAAAGGGAGGTAGAAAAAATAATGGAAGCAGAGAGATGAATACATATGGTTAAAGACCAACAGAATACATTTAAAGATACATGGGCAGGATGGCTGTATTACTCCTCAGAAATAGGGTGGATTAAACCCTTTTGGGGCAATGCTGCATTATGGATCGCATAGTCTGTGGGATGCATCTGGTGGGGGGAAATTGGGAGGAGATTGGGGGGGTTGTATTTTTTCTTTTTTTGTGTTGTTTTTTGTGTTGTTTTTTTTTTTCATCTCTGGGACAGTGAAGAAATGATTGATGTCATTAAATGAAGAGAATAAGTTATAATAGTATATTAGGCACGGGATGGGCAACACGTAATGGAATCACATAAAGAAGGGTGGATTGAAATGAAAGGTGGAGAGGTATAAAAATGAAATAGTAGAGTGAGATTATATTGAATTAAAACCCTAAACATAATAGGCCACGAAAATAGTCATTCGAATTTATACACTTTTTTCTTTATTCATATATTTTTTTTATTACTTTTTTTTGTATTGTTGGTTGTTTGACAAGTGTTAATTATACTTTGAATAATGTTTTGCACAAATTGAGTTTTGGTTATGGGTAGGCAAGTGGGTGGGCTTTTTCCTTTTTTTTTTTTAAATTCTTTTTTTCTCTCTTTTGAGGAGGACATGATCAAGGATGCAGCGTGTTTTCTCGGGGGGGGGGGGGGGGGGGTTAGTGTGGTGTAAATTAATGAAAAGATTTATATAGATATATTGTGCAATGTGTATTTCTATGTTGTATGTTGGAAATTGTCTTAATAAAGAAAAAGTGATTATAAAAAAAAAGAAACAAATCTATCTAAGCACAGCGGACTTTGTGGGCATAACATGAGGCAGTAGTTTATAAAAAATATAATGTCTTTATTACAAATATCTAAAATTACCTAGAACAGACAAAAACACCCTACTAACTGACAAGGTCAACAAATACACAATTGAATAGACACGGAAGTATGGATCTAGAATATCTTGTATAGAATCCTTAATGGACACAAATACTGTATGAAAACATCAATGAGTAGAATCCATAAGCTTCTCCATGCCTTTTTGTCAACGCGTTTCGCAATTTTATACTAGAGACGCTGCAGGATGATAACAATGACCACATGTTTTATTTTTAATGAGAAGAGGGCTATATGGGCTCTTAAAGGTTTTGTGTAAAATGGAATCATGTAAAATAAATGTTCTATTTTTGTAACAAACTCGTAAACAAATATGTTCTCTTTAGTTTGAGATCCCTGCATTAATCTTACCTCATAGTTCTATGCCTCTCTTATTGCTCTTCAAAATGCAGACAACCAGATGTAGCTTTTTACCATGCATCCTGGACATGTCTCTAATTCAAAAAATGTTGTACCACAGTAGTACAATATGCCACTTCACATCTGGTTACCTACTTATATTTCCAGAGTGGGCACTTTTTGGCATTAGACATCACTGGTACCAGGTTCTCCAAAGATCGCAAGCAACTCCTTACCATCATCTCTCTGGTAGCTAAAAAAGACCTTTTTGCAGAAGCAGATTGATTCTGACCCCATCCTTATTTATAAAAACAACAACTTACACCTTCACATGGAGTGGATGGAAGGCTCCCTAAATAAAGAAATTCAGGTCCAAAATTTCTTGGACATATTTAATTTAATGTATCCAAACGCTTGACCTCATAGAACACATGAATATATATGTATATAGTTGGACGATTTCCAGAAACAGAACAATACTCCCAGTCCCTAGTATTAAGAAGAAAATTGTAAAGAGGGAGACGTGGCTCACTCTGGAGGATAGTGGGATTTTAAAGGGAGATAATGTATCTATTTTAGGGTGAGCAATACCGACAATGGTTAGTATAAAAATATAAATTTTATTGAAACAAACGGATAAAAAACAATACAGTCTGATAACAGTCAAAGTACATATTGGAACCGTAGATTACAACTTTTTCTATGAAATCAATTTGCGTAAGTATGCAGGAGCAGCCAACATGTTTCGCTAATCGCTTCATCAGGGAACTACAAGCATTACTGATTTCATCTAGATTGCATAAAATATGAAAAATAGCATTAGTATAATGATGCATATCCCATAATAAATTTAGAAACATCACCAGGTTATTCAGATGAAAAACATTTATATACACAAAGTATCTTATAAGTGCTCACCTGGTCTGATAAAAGAAAGTGAACCACTAAACCGCAGCACTGCACAGCCATATACCCATATGTGGACCACCTGGTGCTAATTTCCCGTGGATGTCAGGTCTGATCGGGTTAAGCTGGTAGGGAAATTGGACCGTGGTAAAATTGTTGAAAAGAGTGGTAATCTAGCAGTATTAAAAGGACAAAATATGTGAGTAATAACTTACAAAAATAAAAGATATTCAAATTAATGATATGGTTGATATTAACCTATATATAGGCAGCATACATATTATATATTATTGGCGTCTATATAAGCAATAATATATGGTGCCTAATGCCACATGTCATAGCAAAATTGCTATAAAGATTTCAACCATGCCGTCTAAAATCTATAGATGATTGATGTATTGATGTTATATAAATTATATTATCCAAATTAATTGATTAATACGCTGATTTGATATATATTGATTAATTTTTATCATTGACTATTAAATTTATGTAATAGATATAATTAATTAATTTTATTAGCCTCTATGAAATAAATGAGGAGTATGTAAGGTATAGAGCAGCCACATAAATGATTTTATTCACCTTGAAGAGATAAATAAATGGTATATGGGGTATAGAAAAGCCACATAGATAGCTGGGCCTGGCTACTAACATGAAAGAAGAAAAAAGTTACTACATAAACTACTAGCGCAGTGCTGATGATACACCAAACACACCGCATCACAGCAATAGCCGTCCAACCAGAAAGCAAACAACAGTGGAAAACACCCACAATAGGGAAAACAACTCTTACCTTGTGAGTAATATGGATAAGATTATCCTAAGTAGTGGATGAATCAGCAATGTGGGAGTGACCACATCACTATAAGATCAAGATGCGTGTGTCAGGCAAAAAGCCGACACCACCATCTTATATGTACACGGTCCCACCGGAAGTGAAGGGTCGGAAGCGACCCCTGACATCACATCCGGTCCGGGCGTCCCTGCAGATGTGCGTGCGCACCGGTTCACAAGGGATCGGTGCGCCGGCAACATCCATCTCACGCAGAAGTGCGGATAGGATGTGAGGGCGGAAGGGGAAGCTCCTCCATCTTGTGCAGGGACAGCCGAATTTCACTACCAATGGCGAACAGTTCCGAGGTGGCCGATGGGCGGGTACTGGCATAGGAGGATCAATGGTTCACTAAAAAGAGACCAAAAACATTATGTTAAAGCAAAAATAAACTGCAATGATAAAAACATGTATATGATAATGTAATATACATATAGCACATCCCTAAAAAAGGGAATCAAGTGGCATTGCAATACATATAAAGACTGCAGTGGTTATGCCAGCGCAAAAAATGCCTTCTAAACACAAGCACTGCAGCCCACAGAGCATATAAGCCAAAATTACATAATGCAAGATAGACAAAAAAAACACAGACTGTATATGATATATTTATTCAAAGAAATTGTTTATAAGATAACGCAGTGTTGAGGCTTCCAATGCAGTAAAGGAGATATATAATGGATCATAGTTATGGTGAAGGCCCACATGTTTGCATATGGGGGTGTAGATTAGTCCTGCATCCAAGTAGTATAAATGATCTTGGATGCGTTTAGCGAAGGGGCGCTTGGTCTTGCCGATGTAAAATGCCCCACATCGACACATGGCAAGATAGACAATCCCTATGGTGCGGCAATCAGCGTACCCCTTCAGTTTGTGGAACCCCCCTCTAGGCAAAGGACAGCCAACACCTTCCCTTATCCACGGCATTGGTCGCACTGACCACAATGAAAAGTGCCACTGCCACCTGTTGCTCCTAAAATGGGGGCGGCAGGGGGGAGATGACTGTGCACCAGCCCATCTCTAATGGATCGGAATCTCCTATATGTGATTTGTGGTATAGCAGCCACATATTTAGAGATAATAGGATCCTCGGAGAGGAAATGCCAATTATTGTTGATTAGTTTACGGAAAATATCTTGATGTGTAAGTGGTGATGAGTTTAGTAGTAGGGTTGGTATCCCGAATTTTGAGTTTAAAAATAAGTGATTCACGTGTATTTTGTTTGGCTCGTTGGTAGGCCATTTTGAGAACTTTTTTGCTGTATCCTCTTGTAATTAATCTAATGGCCAGGTAAACAAAGAGGCAGAACCAGAAGTGACACCATTACTCGTCGCTCCCGGTTTCTGGGGACACAGAGAGGGAGGAAGATCAGTTCTGTGTAGTGCAGCCATTGTCACTGGTCACAGAGGTCCGGGCTCCCCGATCAGATTGTCCAGCCACTAATCACTTCTGCCTAAAAGAGAATAGTCAGCCACACATTTTTATACCGGGATGATGCCTGCAGGTGCAGGCATCACCCTTGTATAACCACTTTCCTCCCAGGAGGTCATGTGACCTCCACCCCAGGGGAAATGGTTAAAGGCTTTGTAACACCTTTGTAACACGTTGAATGTTTCAGCTCCTGCCTGCTCTCCCTGTGATAGCAGGCAGGGGATCCTCTCTCTGCACCCACCGTCACAGTTTAAAAATGTGGCTGTGCAGGCCTACGTCCACACAGCCGTATCATTTATTCAGAGTTATGGCAATGAATGAACTACAAGTACCATTGGCCACTGCAGGCAGCAGCTTCTAGTTCTCAATTAACTGCAAGGGCTCTGGTGAACATCTTTGTAGCTCATTGATTGTTCCTGTAACTTGTTAACTGCCTGCTTGTATTGGCAGTACAGGCAGACAATGTACTGAGAGTCTGCAGCAGTGGAGGAAGTATAGGGATTGCTGAGGTCGCCATGGTGGCTGGGCCCCCTGCATATCTTGATAGGAAGAGTGACAAGGGCGGCTGAGACCAAGCTCCCCGATCCTCAGCTGAACTGTAATCGGCACTGCAGGGAGCTCGTCACACTGATTAGACCTAAAGTGAAAGCACAGAGTGTGCTGTGCTCTTTGTCTCCCTCTACAGTGCAGTACCCAGGGGGAAGAGGTAAGGTAAAGCACTGACGTTTTTTAAAAAAGCTATCTATCTACTGTATGTGTGTTTATATGTGTGTATGTGCATGTATGTGTGTGCATGCATGTATGTGTCTGTGTGTGTATGTAGGTGTGTGTGCATGTGTTTATATGTGTGTGCATATGTGCATTTATATATATATGTGTGTTTATATATGTGTGTGTGTATTTATGTGTGTGTGTATATGTACAGTATATGTGTATTTATTATGTGTGTGTTTATACAGTGGGGACGGAAAGTATTCAAACACCCATTAAATTTTTCACTCTTTGTTATATTGCAGCTAGGGATGAGCTTCGTGTTCGAGTCGATCCCATGTTCGACTCGAACATCGGCTGTTCAGTCGTTCGCCGAATTCCGAATGTTATGGGCTTGTAAAACTACAAGTTAGTGTAGTGAGACCTCTGCACAGTGTTCATCTAAAGCTACAAGTTAGTGTAGTGCGTCCTGCTCACAGTGTTCAGCTAAAACTACAAGTTAGTATAGTGAGACCTCTGCACAGTGTTCATCTAAAGCTACAAGTTAGTGTAGTGCGTTCTGCTCACAGTGTTCAGCTAAAACTACAAGTTAGTGTAGTGAGACCTCTGCACAGTGTTCATCTAAAGCTACAAGTTAGTGTAGTGCGTCCTGCTCACAGTGTTCAGCTAAAACTACAAGTTAGTGTAGTGAGACCGCTGCACAGTGTTCATCTAAAGCTACAAGTTAGTGTAGTGCGTCCTGCTCACAGTGTTCAGCTAAAACTACAAGTTAGTGTAGTGAGACCTCTGCACAGTGTTCATCTAAAGCTACAAGTTAGTGTAGTGCATCCTGCTCACAGTGTTCAGCTAAAACTACAAGTTAGTGTAGTGAGACCTCTGCACAGTGTTCATCTAAAGCTACAAGTTAGTGTAGTGCGTCCTGCTCACAGTGTTCAGCTAAAACTACAAGTTAGTGTAGTGAGACCTCTGCACAGTGTTCAGCTAAAGCTACAAGTTAGTGTAGTGAGAACTCTGCACAGTGTTCATCTAAAGCTACAAGTTAGTGTAGTGCATCCTGCTCACAGTGTTCAGCTAAAACTACAAGTTAGTGTAGTGAGACCTCTGCACAGTGTTCATCTAAAGCTACAAGTTAGTGTAGTGCGTCCTGCTCACAGTGTTCAGCTAAAACTACAAGTTAGTGTAGTGAGACCTCTGCACAGTGTTCAGCTAAAGCTACAAGTTAGTGTAGTGCGTCCTGCTCACAGTGTTCAGCTAAAACTACAAGTTAGTGTAGTAAGAACTCTGCACAGTGTTCATCTAAAGCTACAAGTTAGTGTAGTGCGTCCTGCTCACAGTGTTCAGCTAAAACTACAAGTTAGTGTAGTGAGACCTCTGCACATTGTTCATCTAAAGCTACAAGTTAGTGTAGTGCGTCCTGCTCACAGTGTTCAGCTAAAACTACAAGTTAGTGTAGTGAGACCTCTGCACAGTGTTCATCTAAAGCTACAAGTTAGTGTAGTGCGTCCTGCTCATGGTGTTCAGCTAAAACTACAAGTTAGTGTAGTGAGACCTCTGCACAGTGTTCATCTAAAGCTACAAGTTAGTGTAGTGCGTCCTGCTCACAGTGTTCAGCTAAAACTACAAGTTAGTGTAGTGAGACCTCTGCACAGTGTTCATCTAAAGCTACAAGTTAGTGTAGTGCGTCCTGCTCACAGTGTTCAGCTAAAACTACAAGTTAGTGTAGTGAGACCGCTGCACAGTGTTCATCTAAAGCTACAAGTTAGTGTAGTGCGTCCTGCTCACAGTGTTCAGCTAAAACTACAAGTTAGTGTAGTGAGACCTCTGCACAGTGTTCATCTAAAGCTACAAGTTAGTGTAGTGCATCCTGCTCACAGTGTTCAGCTAAAACTACAAGTTAGTGTAGTGAGACCTCTGCACAGTGTTCATCTAAAGCTACAAGTTAGTGTAGTGCGTCCTGCTCACAGTGTTCAGCTAAAACTACAAGTTAGTGTAGTGAGACCTCTGCACAGTGTTCAGCTAAAGCTACAAGTTAGTGTAGTGAGAACTCTGCACAGTGTTCATCTAAAGCTACAAGTTAGTGTAGTGCATCCTGCTCACAGTGTTCAGCTAAAACTACAAGTTAGTGTAGTGAGACCTCTGCACAGTGTTCATCTAAAGCTACAAGTTAGTGTAGTGCGTCCTGCTCACAGTGTTCAGCTAAAACTACAAGTTAGTGTAGTGAGACCTCTGCACAGTGTTCAGCTAAAACTACAAGTTAGTGTAGTGAGACCTCTGCACAGTGTTCATCTAAAGCTACAAGTTAGTGTAGTGCGTCCTGCTCACAGTGTTCAGCTAAAACTACAAGTTAGTGTAGTGAGACCTCTGCACAGTGTTCATCTAAAGCTACAAGTTAGTGTAGTGCGTCCTGCTCACAGTGTTCAGCTAAAACTACAAGTTAGTGTAGTGAGACCTCTGCACAGTGTTCATCTAAAGCTACAAGTTAGTGTAATGAGACCTCTGCACAGTGTTCAGCTAAATCTACAAGTTAGTGAAGTGCGTCCCGCTCACAGTGTTCAGCTAAAACTACAAGTTAGTGTAGTGAGACCTCTGCACAGTGTTCAGCTAAAGCTACAAGTTAGTGTAGTGCGTCCTGCTCACAGTGTTCAGCTAAAACGACAAGTTAATGTAGTGAGACCTCTGCACCCTGTTCATCTAAAGCTACAAGTTAGTGTAGTGCGTCCTGCTCACAGTGTTCAGTTAAAACTACAAGTTAGTATAGTGAGACCTCTGTACAGTGTTCATCTAAAGCTACAAGTTAGTGTAGTGCGTCCTGCTCACAGTGTTCAGCTAAAACTACAAGTTAGTGTAGTGAGACCTCTGCACAGTGTTCATCTAAAGCTACAAGTTAGTGTAGTGCGTCCTGCTCACAGTGTTCAGCTAAAACTACAAGTTAGTGTAGTGAGACCTCTGCACAGTGTTCATCTAAAGCTACAAGTTAGTGTAGTGCATCCTGCTCACAGTGTTCAGCTAAAACTACAAGTTAGTGTAGTGAGACCTCTGCACAGTGTTCAGCTAAAGATACAAGTTAGTGTAGTGCGTCCTGCTCACAGTGTTCAGCTAAAACTAAAAGTTAGTGTAGTGAGACCTCTGCACCGTGTTCATCTAAAGCTACAAGTTAGTGTAGTGCGTCCTGCTCACAGTGTTCAGCTAAAACTACAAGTTAGTGTAGTGAGACCTCTGCACAGTGTTCATCTAAAGCTACAAGTTAGTGTAGTGTGTCCTGCTCACAGTGTTCAGCTAAAACTACAAGTTAGTGTAGTGAGACCTCTGCACAGTGTTCATCTAAAGCTACAAGTTAGTGTAGTGCGTCCTGCTCACAGTGTTCAGCTAAAACTACAAGTTAGTATAGTGAGACCTCTGCACAGTGTTCACCTAAAGCTACAAGTTAGTGTAGTGCGTCCTGCTCACAGTGTTCAGCTAAAACTATAAGTTAGTGTAGTGAGACCTCTGCACAGTGTTCATCTAAAGCTACAAGTTAGTGTAGTGCGTCCTGCTCATGGTGTTCAGCTAAAACTACAAGTTAGTGTAGTGAGACCTCTGCACAGTGTTCATCTAAAGCTACAAGTTAGTGTAGTGCGTCCTGCTCAAAATGTTCAGCTAAAACTACAAGTTAGTGTAGTGAGACCTCTGCACAGTGTTCATCTAAAGCTACAAGTTAGTGTAGTGCGTCCTGCTCACAGTGTTCAGCTAAAACTACAAGTTAGTGTAGTGAGACCTCTGCACAGTGTTCATCTAAAGCTACAAGTTAGTGTAGTGAGACCTCTGCACAGTGTTCATCTAAAGCTACAAGTTAGTGTAGTGCGTCCTGCTCACAGTGTTCAGCTAAAACGACAAGTTAATGTAGTGAGACCTATGCACAGTGTTCATCTAAAGCTACAAGTTAGTGTAGTGCGTCGTGTTCAGCTAAAACTACAAGTTAGTATAGTGAGACCTCTGTACAGTGTTCATCTAAAGCTACAAGTTAGTGTAGTGCGTCCTGCTCACAGTGTTCAGCTAAAACTACAAGTTAGTGTAGTGAGACCTCTGCACAGTGTTCATCTAAAGCTACAAGTTAGTGTAGTGCGTCCTGCTCACAGTGTTCAGCTAAAACTACAAGTTAGTGTAGTGAGACCTCTGCACAGTGTTCATCTAAAGCTACAAGTTAGTGTAGTGCGTCCTGCTCACAGTGTTCAGCTAAAACTAAAAGTTAGTGTAGTGAGACCTCTGCACAGTGTTCATCTAAAGCTACAAGTTAGTGTAGTGCATCCTGCTCACAGTGTTCAGCTAAAACTACAAGTTAGTGTGGTGCGTCCTCCTCACAGTGTTCAGCTAAACCTACAAGTTATTTTTTTGCGAGCTCTGCACAGTGTTCAGCTAAAGCTACCTGTAGAAGGTTGGTGGTGTTTTCCTGATCCTATCACTACCGCAGGCAGCTAAATAAGCTGCAAGTTATTTCTTTGCAAGCTCTGCACAGTGTTCAGCTACAGCTACCTGTAGAAGGTTGGTGGTGTTTTCCTGATCCTATCACTACCGCAGGCAGCTAAATAAGCTGCAAGTTATTTTTATGTGAGCTCTGCATAGTGTTCACCTAAAGCTACCTGTAGAAGGTTGGGGGTGTTTTCCTGATCCTATCACTACCGCAGGCAGCTAAAAAAGCTTGCAAGATACTGGGTCTTGAGGATGGATCACTGGCCAGAGCTTGCACAGTATGCAATTGAGCTGCATGCCTGTCCTGCATCCAGCGTTCTTTCGGAACGCACATTCAGTGCTGCTGGAGGCTTTGTAACAGATCACAGGGTGCGTCTGTCCACCGACTCGGTCGATCGACTGGCCTTCATGAAAATGAATCAGTCTTGGATCACCACCAGCTACCAAGCACCTAATGCTGATGTAACCGAATAATTTTTTTTGAAATCTCAGATCCCTTCAAAGACTGCCTATGCTGATGCTGAGTGACTATCCTGAGTAATTATCCTCTTCCTCCTCAATGATCATGCTGATAGCTTGTAAGAACCTTTTTGGTTCTGGGCGCCACCACCAGTGCCTAAGGCCCAATTTTTCAGCCCCTGTTTAACAGGGGCGTGTAATTACAATTTTTGATGCAATACTTTGCAGCAGGGCTCGTTCCTGCTTTCCAACTAGAGTATCTGTGAGGGGTTGCAGTGTTGTGGCACCAGCACCAGTGCCTAAGGCCTAATTTTTCAGCCCCTGTTCAACAGGGGCATGTAATTACAATTCTTGATCTAATATTTCACAGCAGGGCCCATTTCTGCACCCACCAAGAGCGAGTGAGGACTTACAGTGTTGTGGCACCAGCACCACCACCACCACCAAAGGCCCAATTTTCCTGCCCTTGTTCAACAGGGGCATGTAATTACAATTCTTAAACTAATATTTCACAGCAGGGCCCGTTTCTGCGCCCACCGAGAGTGAGTGAGGACTTACAGTGTTGTGGCACCAGCACCACCACCACCACCAAAGGCCCAATTTTTCTGCCCTTGTTTAACAGGGGCATGTATTTACAATTCTTGAACTAATATTTCACAGCAGGGCCCGTTTCTGCGCCCACCAAGAGCGAGTGAGGACTTATAGGGCGTACACACGGTCGGACTTTGTTCGGACATTCCGACAACAAAATCCTAGGATTTTTTCCGACGGATGTTGGCTCAAACTTGTTTTGTCTACACACGATCGCACAAAGTTGTCGGAATTTCCAATCGCCAACCACGCGGTCACGTACACCACATACGACGAGACTAGAAAAGGCCGGTTCAGAACCAAGCGCGGCACCCTTTGGGCTCCTTTTGCTAATCTCGTGTTAGTAAAAGTTTGGTGAGAGACGATTCGCGCTTTTTCAGACTCGTGGCTTTCAGATCGTTTTCTGCCGTTCAGTTTGTGCTTGTGGGTTTGTATCTGCTCTTCAGTGCGTGCAAGCAAGTTCCGCGTGACTTTAATTAGTCATTGTATTCTTGTTCGTTCGTTACTGTTTTTCAGGTCGCTCTTCACAGGCCTTGCTGTTCTTCAGTGCGTTCTGTTACTTCGTTCTGAGCAGCCGACCATTTTCTAGCCATGTTGCATATGCGTACTCCTCGTAGAGTTCGTGCTGTGCGGGGGCTTGGTGTTGGGGTCCTGAACTTGACACAAGTCCAGTCCATGAACAGGGTGGGGAGGAGTTCATGGACCAAGAATTGGTTGCTTCAGCGTGACCAGTTCTCTCATATGCCTTTGCTCCGTGAGATCCGTGAGAATAATCCTGATGATTTCAGGAACTTTCTCAGGATGACGGACCCCGTGTTTCACCGTCTGCTGGCTTCGCTGACCCCTTATATTAGCAGGCAGAATACCTGCATGAGGCAAGCCATCACTCTGGAGCAGAGGTTGGTCGCTACCCTGCGGTATTTGGCGACAGGGAGAAGTCTGCAGGACTTAAAGTTCTCGACAAGCATCTCCCCCCAGGCTCTGGGGATCATTATCCCAGAGACCTGTTCTGCCATCATCCAGGTCCTGCAGAAGGAGTATATGAAGGTAAGATTTTTATCCTTTAATATCACATTTTATTGTATTGAATGTTTGCTAATATATTGTATTTCTTTCCTCATTCCCTAATTACCATGATTGGAATATGCTGTGAATGTCCCCTTTGTCCTCATGCATGCAGGATTTTTATGTAATTATTATTTTAGGTCCTTCATACATATTTGCCCTTCAATAACCTTCCCAGCATGGTGTCTCCTGGCCCTATATTCACCTCATGTAGTCACTTAACAATGTATTTTTTCTGCTCCATAGTAGTGCTTTACCCTAAATACCCCCTAAAATGTTTAGAAATGTTATTTTTGCTTTAAATTCAGGCAGAGTGCCAGAGGGTTTTTTTTGATGGTGTCCCCAAATAATTTTTAGTAACCCTCCCAACCCCCAACTGCTAAGTCAGCTGATCCCAATTCTCTATCTATCCTCAATCATCTATCTGCTTACCTTGCCAAACCCATACACACTATACCCATCTCTTTACTGGTCAGATGTATGGATGAATTCCCCAAAGCATGTAGTGCAAGGGCCTGCCTGTATACTTTTCAATGGTACTGTTTAAAGTTTTTGTATCCTATTATTATCTTGATAGGTAATAGCAGAATGTCCAAATGTCCTCAAATGTGTACAGTGTGTATTTATATCTTTGTATTATGACACTTCTTACCTGTCCAGTGGTCTGCCAATAGTGTAACTAAGGAGGGGCTGTTCCAAGTAACACCCATTATTTAGGCATTCATCTCTCAATGAAGTGAAGAGGGTTACCTGTCCAAGATTTCCACACACCCCCTATAATGTTAGAAATGGCCCATGAGAGGGGGGGGGGGATATGATAGGTGTACCTTATACTTTGGCGTTGTTAAATTCCCCTTAATAAATGCTATCTGGAGGTTGCCCCATAATTTTGTGTCTAATCTGCTTGCCATGTTTCTGAGAAAAAACAGTAATGTTTATTGTTTTTTCCTCAACAGTTTCCTTCCACGCCAGAGGAATGGCAGACTGTGGCCTCCCACTTTGCCGAGCAGTGGGACTTTCCTAACTGCGGAGGGGCAATTGATGGGAAACATCGTCCCACCACCCAACTCGGGGTCGTACTATTATAATTACAAGGGGTTCAATAGTATTGTGATGTTGGCGGTGGTGTCGGCTAATTACGACTTCCTGTATGTGGACGTGGGGAAGAATGGCCGGATGTCCGATGGTGGAGTCATCGCCCAGACTGAGTTTTACAGGCGTCTCCAGAATGGCAGCTTGGACTTGCCAGCTCTAGAGGACAATGTTGAAGGACTCCCATTTGTGTTCGTTGCTGATGAAGCGTTTGCGCTGGGGGACCACCTGATGCGGCCATTCCCAATGAGGACCCTCACCCAGGAACAGAGGGTTTTTAATTACCGGCTGGCCAGAGCCCGAAGAGTGGTGGAGAACACATTTGGAATCCTGGCCAGCCGGTTCCGCCTATTTATGACACCCATCCATATGGCGGAGTATAACCTGAACCATATTATACTTGCGTGCTGTGTTCTCCATAACTTTTTAAGGAAACATTTGGCCAACTATGCTGGCTCAGTTGGGCCTGAGGCCGGAATGATACATCAAACCACACTGACGGCGCTTGAAAGTGGCCGTCCTGGCTTGCCCTCCCTGAGTGCCCATGATGTCCGGTTACGCTACCTGGAGTTCTTTGCGGGTAGGGGGGGGCTATCAATATGCCAGCAAATCTGTGAAGCCTTTTTATAATAAAACAAAAAAAGAAAATCTTTGTGGACATTTACTGCTTGTGTTTGTTTTAGCTGACCCTGACAGAAATGTTTTGAGTCCAGAAAATGTCATGATTGTGTAACCTTATTATACAAAGCACTCTTGGCTGTTATTTACTAAATGCAAAAACACATTTCACTACAAGTGCACTTGCAACTGCACTGAACCTGCACTTGTAGTGCAAAGTGGATTTGCCCTTAGGAAATAACCCCCATTTTTCGCAGAAAACAGCAATTACATCACCCCAAAAGTGTTGTAGTGTTGAGACAATAATCCACACATTCTTGATTAACCTAATTTTTTATACCTGCACAATCACATGTGCATTTACCAAAGGTTTTTAAAACAAACCAACATGTTTGTTGTATAACAAATTTGGAGTAGCATTTTCAAAAATCGAAATGTCCATTTAAGATAAAACAGGCCTGTGTAAAACCAACAAGAAAGCCAAAAAACTTGAACTTACAAAGTTCACATTAGGTAAAACCTGAAGGCTATATCAGACATCAGTATTTAGGAACTGGGTTTGATATAGCGTTCAGATGGGGGGAAATCACCCCTGGAAAAGCCAAATTTGGAAGATGCACACCAATTTACGAATGTCAACATGTGCTAGCTGCCATCATGGGGGATCAAGGGACGTGTTTTGGGGGAGCAAGCCCTTCCTCACCACTACTTTATAATTGAGGAAGGGGTTGCACCCCCAAAACGCGTCCATTGATCTCCCGTGATGGCAGATAGCACATGTTGTCACACTGTGTGCATCCTCCAAATTTGGCTTTTCAAAACATTGCAAAAATATTTAAAAGATTGGACCACAATCCAAAAAGTGATTTTGTGGGGTTTTAAATTCGCCCCAAAACATCAATGATGTTATTATTTTTTTGAATCACATCATTTATTTTTTTCTGGATGTTTTGCAATTTACATTGACATTACACCCCATGATCTCCCTGATCAGAATCTTGGCACTTTCTGATGTGAAAGGAAAGGTAAGGTCTGTGGTCTCCACGGATGAGGGGTGTCCTCCGAGTCTTTTCTCCCCTATGTAAAACAAAAATGGTATAATTAGCACACAGATATTTGATGGCAGAACTAGAAATAGGAAACATTGCTTGGAAGTGGGGTACAATTGTCTATTTTAGCCGAGTTCCAAGATGTATTTTTTTTATTGCCCTTTGTCAAGCTGCAATACTTTACCTGTTTAGTACAAGCTTCACAGATGTAGCCCCCCCTATAGTATACACTGGAGCACCTGTGTGGCCCCCCTAATAAAAATGGTGTTCTTGTGTCCCACACTAGTGCTCCAGTGTCCAGATGTGAAAACAGCTGCTCAGTGTCCTCTCCTTACACACAATCTAGTTTGCATTTCATTCGAGTAACAAACCCATCTACACAAACAAATATTTGGCATCCAAGTAGGCCCAAAAAAAATGTGGGAAAATGCATATGGCCTAAACAATGGTGTTTTAGAGGCCGAAAGAAAAATGTTTGATACGAACGAATAATGGGCCCATGAACATTAAAGTTGCCCTTTTAAACGTTACAATTAATAATAAAAGCATATAGAGCAGCACGAACGGAATAAAGACAGAAAGAATAGGAACACAGCACAACTACTTACTTTTTTGCAGCACTCTCCGGATCTTTCAGTACTGCTCTGGCTCTCTTCGGTACCGCTTCCTGAGCTGATCTTTCGATCTTCGTACCCCGAAATTCTTGTGAAGACTTTTGATCACTTTCGCCATGATCTTGGCCTTTCTGATATTGGGGTTGGGGTAAGGCCCATACTTTCCGTCATAGTCGGACTTCTTCATGATGTCGACCATCTCCAACATCTCCCCAAAGGACATATTTGTGGCCTTAAAACATCTCCTTCTGGATCGGGACGTGTCCGGATCCGGGCTTTCCTCCTCCTCCTCCTCCTCGTTCCTTCAATTATCACGCACCTGCTGTGACTCCGCCATGTGCTCTGCCCCACTGCGCCGAACAAAAAGGGGCGGGGAATAGAATAGAAAGAACGTCAGGGGCGGGCGGAGTTACACGCATGCGCAGTGTATATAAAGCGTAACACACGTGCATATTACGTACGATCTGTGAGCGGAGGAAGGAGCATTGGACACGCCTATCGTAAGAACGAAGGTAAGAGACAAACTTGTGCCTATACTGCTTCTACATTGAGGCCTATATTGTAACAAGATTAGGAGAGTTTTGTCTGACATTAGGCTTTGTCTTGTGTTGTGTCTTGCAGTGAACATGGATATGCTACTGAAAGATAATGACTTCATGTCAGTATTCCTAGATATGTTAAGGGAGCTGCCATGTTTGTGGGAGATTAAACACCCCCATTTCAAGAACCAAGCAAAGAGGAAGGCAGCACTGGCGCAATTGTGTGAAATTGTGAAGCAGGTGATCCCCACGGCAGACATCACCTATTTAAAGATATTAATTGGTGGCCTCAGGAGTACATATCTAAGGGAGCGCAAGAAGGTCCTGGATTCACAGAGATCCGGAGCAGCAGATGACATCTATGTCCCCAGGATGTTGTACTACGACAGGCTGCATTTTCTGGCAGGCCAGACTGAACCCAGGCCATCCCTCTCCAGTCTTCCTTCCATGCTTCCTTCCCCCCCAGCTGAGGCTTCTGACGCCCAACCTGGGCCTTCCAGGCCACATGTGGAGGAGCCCAGATTGAGCCAGGTATAGCATTCCTCTAAATATTTCTGCTTGTCCAATCAATGATGGTAACTAGATGTTAGTTGGGAGTACTAATTTATGATTGTGATTGATGAAGCAAAAACTAAAACCATGTCCCTTTTTCATACACAGGGAAGTCTCAGCCAGGAGGTGGCCGGGCTGAGCCGGCTGGCTGATCTGCAGGTCCCTCCACCCCCCCTGAAAAGAGAAAGTGTCAGGAGGAGGAGTGCCCTAGAGGAGACTGCCAGAGGACTCTTTTGGAGGGCTACAGAGGTCCTGGGAGCACGACAGACCGTGGAGGAGGACATTGCTGCCGTCATTGCATATAAAATGCAGAGGATGGAGGAGGGCCAACAAGTCATGTGTGAGTCCCTCATATTGGAGGCTCTTAACAAAGGTATGAGGGGCCAAATTACAGCTCAGACACACCTTTGCGATGGTCCTCCTCCTCCTCCTGCAGGTCCTCCTCCTCCTCCTTCTCCTCCAGGTCCTCCCAGTCCTCCTCCTCCTCCAGGTCCTACTCCTCCTCCTGCCACATCTCCAACAGCACAGCCCGGAAGGAAGCGTGGAAGGAAGACCAGAAAGTGAGGACCCTGGATCCAGTCTGGTCGGCCAAAAAATGCAGCCTCTTGTGGTACCACAGCCTGGGGACACAGATGTCATCTGCTGCTTTCCGGATCTCTGCGAATTCTGGACCAGACTGCCCTCCCTTACATATGGACTCCTCAGGCCACCAATTTTGATGTTCAAGAATTGATGTCTGCCGTGGGGGTCCCAGGCTTCGCTAATTTCTCCTGTTGATCCAGTGTTGCCTTCCTCTTTGTTTGGTTTTGATCCCTTAATAAAGGATTTTTGTTTTGAATTATACTCTCCTATGTGTTTTACTTCAAAAAGGACAGTTGGTTTGTGAGGATTCAGGTACATTTCAAATATACAATGTGAAATGAACAAGTGACACCAACAACAAACAATCTCCTTGAGATTAAATAATAAAAGATATCAATAGTATTGGGGTAACTTGACACACAAAACACACACAAAAATATTCTGGAGTAAAAATAAAAATAACAATGAACAAAGATCAGCCTTTGAAAAAATACAAACATTAAATAAAAAAAAAAAGGCTTAAAATCCCCAAAAAAATTAAATAAAAAAAAAAAATATGTCAGATGTGACAACTAATAACAATATATTCAGGGAATACCAATAAAAAAACAAAAATAAAACTTTGGGAGAAGTGTGTGTGAATATGAACAGCAAAACTACTTCATTCTTGTCACATTATAAAGAAGAAGAGAGTGCGCTGTATTAAACCATTTTTAACATTTTAGCAGCGTGACGAAAGTGCTGTATCCATTGCGAACGCTAAGTTTACCAGAACGAGCTGTTCCGTGCCGGAATTTCTTCTGAGCATGCGTGGCACTTTGTGCGTCGGAACAGGCCACACACGGTCGGAATTGACGCGATCGGATTTTGTTGTCGGAAAATTTTATCTCCTGCTCTCCAACTTTGTGTGTCGGAAAATCCGATGGAAAATGTCCGATGGAGCCCACACACAGTCGGAATTTCTGACAACACGCTCCGATCGGACATTTTCCATCGGAAAATCTGACCGTGTGTACGGGGCATTACAGTGTTGGGGCATTACAGTGTTGTGGCACCAGCACCACCACCAAAGGCCCAATTTTTCTGCCCTTGTTCAACAGGGGCATGTAATTACAATTCTTGATCTAACATTTCACAGCAGGGCCCGTTTCTGCACCCACCAAGAGCGAGTGAGGACTTACAGTGTTGTGGCACCAGCACCACCACCAAAGGCCCAATTTTTCTGCCCTTGTTCAACAGGGGCATGTAATTACAATTCTTGATCTAATATTTCACAGCAGGGCCTGTTTCTGCACCCACCAAGAGCGAGTGAGGACTTACAGTGTTGTAGCACCAGCACCACCACCACCACCAAAGGCCCAATTTTTCTGCCCCTGTTCAACAGGGGCATGTAATTACAATTCTTGATCTAATATTTCACAGCAGGGCCCTGTGAGGGCTTACAGTGTTGTGGCCACAACAACACCTAAGGCCCAAATTTCTGCTGAGTATATAGGGCAGGCCCCTACTTTCAAACATCTAACTTACAAACGACTCCTACTTGCAAGCGGAAGGAGACAACAGGAAGTGAGATGAAATCTACCCCTAGGAAGGGAAATTCTCTCTTGTAAGAGTTAATATGGGAAAAGCATTTCTCCTTTCCACTGATGCTTTCCAATCCTTGTTCCACAAAAACCCCCAAATTTTCAAAAAACATTTGTCATTGGGACAAAAAGTGAGGTGAATTCTTCTGAAGAGGAGGACAGACAGCAAAACAAATGTCACAGGGGTGATAACCCTTCCCTATGTTTTCCAAAAAGCTTAAAAAAGATTTTTTGGCTGGAGCTAAACACGTTAAAAATTTACCCGTTCAAAATTACAAACAGATTCTACTTAACAACAAACCTACAGTTCCTGTCTTGTTTGCACCGCCTGTATACTGCTGTTCAGAGTATATAGGGCCTGGAGGCCCCACACCTTTCCTTATTTTAATTTGGGTGCGGGGTTCCCCTTAATATCCATACAATACCCAAAGGGCCTGGTAATGGACTGGGGGGTACCCATGCCGTTTGTCTCACTGATTTTCATCCATATTGCCAGGACCCGACATTACATTAAAGCCGCAAGCAGTTTTAAATGGCTTTTTTTCCTTTAAAAATGACATTTTGTGCAGGGACTGTTCTAAGCACGGGAAACACGCGCCACTTTACAGGCATACTATAGACACCCCCCAGGTACGATATTTAAAGGAATATGTCACTTTTTTTTTACTTTAAGCATCATTAAAATCATTGCTCACGAAAAAACGGACGTTTTTAAAAGTTTTTTTTGCATTGATACATGTCCCCTGGGGCAGGACCCGGGTCCCCAAACCCTTTTTAGGACAATACCATGCAAATTAGCCTTTAAAATGAGCACTTTTGATTTCGAACGTTCGAGTCCCATAGACGTCAATGGGGTTCTAACGTTCGTGCAAATTTTCGGTCCGTTCGCAGGTTCTGGTGCGAACCGAACCGGGGGGTGTTCGGCTCATCCCTAATTGCAGCCATTTGCTAAAATCATTTAAGTTCATTTTTTTTCCTCATTAATGTACGCAACAGCACCCCATATTGAGAGAAAAACACAGAATTGTTGACATTTTTGCAGATTTATTAAAAAAGAAAAACTGAAATATCACATGGTCCTAAGTATTCAGACCCTTTGCTCAGTATTTAGTAGAAGCACCCTTTTGATCTAATACAGCACAGCCATGAATTTTTTTGAGAAAGATGCAAAAAGTTTTTCACACCTGGATTTGGGGATCCTCTGCCATTCCTCCTTGCAGATCCTCTCCAGTTCTGTCAGGTTGGATGGTAAACGTTGGTGGACAGCCATTTTTAGGTCTCTCCAGAGATGCTCAATTGGGTTTAAGCCAGGGCTCTGGCTGGGCCATTCAAGAACAGTCACGGAGTTGTTGTGAAGCCACTCCTTTGTTATTTTAGCTGTGTGCTAAAATTGCAACCAGTCGATTGCAACCCATCGTCCTGTCCCTGCAGCTGAAAAACACCCCTACAGCATGATGCTGCCACCACCATGCTTCACTGTTGGGACTGTATTGGACAGGTGATGAGCAGTGCCTGGTTTTCTCCACACATACCGCTTAGAATTAAGGCCAAAAAGTTCTATCTTGGTCTCATCAGACCAGAGAATCTTATTTCTCACCATCTTGGAGTCCTTCAGGTGTTTTTTTAGCAAACTCCATGCGGGCTTTCATGTGTCTTGCACTGGGGAGAGGCTTCCGTCGGGCCACTCTGCCATAAAGCCCTGACTGGTGGAGGGCTGCAGTGATGGTTGACTTTCTACAACTTTCTCCCATCTCCTACATCTGCATCTCTGGAGCTCAGCCACAGTGATCTTTGGGTTCTTCTTTACCTCTCTCACCAAGGCTCTTCTCCCCCGATAGCTCAGTTTGGCCGGACAGCCAGCTCTAGGAAGGGTTTTGGTCATCCCAAACGTCTTCCATTTAAGGATTATGGAGGCCACTGTGCTCTAAGGAACCTTAAGTGCAGCAGAAATTTTTTTGTAACCTTGGCCAGATCTGTGCCTTGCCACAATTCTGTCTCTGAGCTCTTTAGGCAGTTCCTTTGACCTCATGATTCTCATTTGCTCTGACATGCACTGTGAGCTGTAAGATCTTATATAGACAGGTGTGTGGCTTTCCTAATCAAGTCCAATCAGTATAATCAAACACAGCTGGACTCAAATGAAGGTGTAGAACCATCTCAAGGATAATCAGAAGAAATGGACAGCACCTGAGTTAAATATATGAGTGTCACAGCAAAGGGTCTGAATACTTAGGACCATGTGATATTTCAGTTTTTCTTTTTTAATAAATCTGCAAAAATGTCAACAATTCTGTGTTTTTCTGTCAATATGGGGTGCTGTGTGTACATTAATGAGGAAAAAAATTAACTTAAATGATTTTAGCAAATGGCTGCAATATAAGAAAGAGTGAAAAATTTAAGGGGGTCTGAATACTTTCCGTCCCCACTGTATATATATATATATATATATATATATATATATATATATATATATATATATATATATATATATATATATATATATATATATATATATATATATATAAAGGCGAAATTATCCTTTAATGGGATGGAATTTAAAATAAAAAGCTCTTCCTATAGTCTTATATTTTTCTATGGGGGAGGGATCTCTTCAGTGGAGTCCTGATCTACATCTCCTAAATACAGCTGTGCTAACAACTCACTATATCAGTGATACAGGGAGACAGTTCTGTCCCAGCCTCTGTATGATTAAAGTGATATTAAAGGCTTTTATTTATTTATTTTAAAAATGTTATACTTGCCTGCTCTGTGCAATGGTTTTGCACAGAGCAGCCCCGATCCTCCTCTTCTCTGGTCCTCCGCTAGCTTTCCTGGCTCCTCCTGAGTGGCCCCCCAACAAGCAGCCTGCTATGGGGGGCTCCTGCTCTTTGTGTCCATTCACACATGGAGCGTCTCTCCTCATTTGCTCCCTGGCTTTCATTGACAGTAGCGGGAGCCAACGGCTTCTGCTGCTATCTCAGTCAACGAGGGGAGAGAGATCCGGGAGAGCCTAAAAGTATTAGTGGGGACTGGGGGCGCTAGGTGATTTCATAAAGGTCAGTGAGTAAATAAAGTTAGGAATGCAGACTCAAAACAATTTGACTTTTGGACATGTCCACCATGTGTGGAACACCATGCCTTTCATACCATTGGAAGTTTTTCTATAGTCACCTGCAACATGCTCCTATGGACCACTGTGTAGCAATATCCGGAGCCCAAATGCCAATACTTTCAGCTCCTAGCCTTAGTGCTGGATGTCAGCTTGTCACGTGCCTTCAGGAGTTGTTGGAGTCAGGGTGTTGATGTTAGCTGCTGTCCTTGTCATTTTAAACAGAACCTAGGAATCAAGTGGTAAACAAGTGTTGGGGTTAGGATTGGGGTAAACAATCTGGGGTTGGGCTTTTAATTTGTCACTGACAAAACCACTTTGTTCTTCTAGCTGTATACCCCTTTAAGATCATTGAATTTTCTAATTTCAGCTATGGTCTATTAATCCATAAATACACTATATTGTCAAAAGTATTGAGACGTCTGCCTTTACATGAACTTTAATGGTATCCCAGCCTTCCCAGAAGAGTTGAAGCTGTTATGACTGCAAAGGGTGGGCCAACTCAATGTTGAATCCTATGGACTAAGACTGGGATGCCATTAAAGTTCACGTGCATGTAAAGGCATGTGTACCAATACTTTTGACAATATAGTGTATTTACTGGACACTTGGTACAATAGACTCTTGCAGAAATAATGGTTTTGCACATTTATAGCAAAAAGCCATTTCTAACCAGTGTTGGTGTTATATTACATTAAAAGGCAATCCTAAAAGTTTGTCCTATGGGACACCAAAATTACATTCTATGATGCATGGCAAAGTTATTTACTAAAAAGGCCCCTTAATAATATTTTGCACTTTAACCGCTTCAGCCCCAGAAGATTTTACTCCCTTCCTGACCAGAGCACTTTTTCCGATTCGGCACTGCATCTCTTTAACTGACAATTGCGTGGTCGTGTGACATTGCACCCAAACAAAATTGACGTCCTTTTTTTCCCACAAATAGAGCTTTCTTTTGGTGGTATTTGATCACCTCTGCAGTTTTTATTTTTTGCGCTATAAACAAAAAAAGATCGACGATTTTGAAAAAAAAAACAGATTATTTTTTACTTTTTGCTATAATAAATATCCCTCAAAAATATATAAAAAAAAACTATTTTTTTCCTCAGTTTAGGCAGATAGGTATTGTTCTACATATTTTTGGTGAAAAAAAAATCGCAATAAGTGTATATTGATTGGTGTCTACAAAAAAGGGGATAGTTTTTTTGGCGTTTTTATTATTATTTTTTTTTTTATTAGTAATGGCGGCAATCTGTGATTTTTATCGAGACTGCAACATTATGGCGGACATTTTTGACACTATTTTGGGACCATTGTCATTTATACAGCGATCAGCGCTATAAAAATGCATCGATAAATGCATCGATTTCTGTGTAAATGACACTTGCAGTGAATGGGGTTAACCACTAGCGGGCGATAAATGTGTTAAATGTGTGTCCTAGGGAGTGATTCTAACTGTGGGGGGATGAGCTACTAGTCACATGACAGCGATCACTGCTCTCGATGACAGAGAGCAGTGATCTCTGCCATGACACAAGCCAGAAAGGGGAAGTGCTTTGTTTACACTTCCTCCCTCTGAGTCTCCGTGACACGATCGCCGGGAGACCGTCGGACATCGGGTCCGCTGGTCACACTGTACACGGCAGGCACATACGCGCGCCTGCTATCCCCGGCTTTTAAAGGTATGCCCATTTGCCCACCGCTGCCATTGTGCTGACGTATATCGGCATGCGGCGGTCGGCAACTAGTTAAAGCAAAAAAGTGTGGGCAAAACTTGAGCAGTACCTATTCACCTATAAGCTAGTGTGCCCCACTGGTGGGTGCTGCTGTCGTATATGAAGCATCTGACGGTGATGTCACTGCTAAATTTCCAGTGGTGAAAACAGGAATTCAGGGCTGGAGCACAGATTCTATCGCTTACTGCGCAGCTTCTTCGCTCAAAAAACATCTTGAATTCTTCTCAAAGAATTCATGGAGTTCTGTAAATGGGACAACAAGGGGAACAGTAAAAAACGGAGGACAGACCATATTGGCCCCATAAAGAATAAGGAAGGACATCTGGTTACAAAGGATGGGGAGATGGCGAAGGTATTGAATTTATTCTTCTCCTCAGTCTTCACAAGGGAATCGGGGGGCTTCAGTCAGGGCCATCTTATTAGCATCATGGGCCCCTGGGCAAAGTAATGCTCTGGAGCCCCTACAATGGAGACAGCGCAGGTAAACAGGCACCAAGTAGGTAGGAGGCAGACAAGTGGAGCTTCCCCTTTTGGGTGGAGCTCCACATTAACTACATGAACAATCATTCTGTACAGCAAAGAAACAATGGGAAAATACTACATACATAAAGTAACAAAGCTGTCCTGTGCATATAATATATCTGCTAGAATGATGCTCAGGACAGTTGTAACAAGCATAGACATGGCCACCAATAAAAATCATGAGGCACCATCCAGCCTGACAGGGCCTCAGTTACCCCAACATTGTAACCCACTCTACATCTTATATACATCCAGCACTTCTAACTCCACCCAACCAACACAACCAACCCCCCCCCCCCCACACACACACACACACACACACACACACACACACACACACACACATACATACACCAGGTTTCCCATAAAATTGTTATCCTGTTACCACCTCCACACCCCTGGATTCTCAACCCCATATAAATAACTCCTCACTACTCTGACCACTCTACACCCTAGAAATCCCCCCAGCACTTTGACCCCTCTACACCCCAGATATACCCCCAGCACTGTGACCCCTCTACACCCTAGACTAGATACCCCCCCAGCACTCTGACCCCTCTACTCCCCATATATCCCCCAGCACTCAGATCCATCTACAACCCAGATATCCCCCCCAGCACTCAGACCCCTCTAAAAGCCAGATATCCCCCCAGCACTCTGATCCCTCTCTGCACCCTAGATTTCCCCCCAGCACTCTGATCCCTCTCTGCACCCTAGATAACTCCCCAGCACTGTTACCATATACCATAAGATACCCCTTGTATTGTGACCCCACTAAATCCTTGATACCTCCTACACTGTGGCCTCTCTACATCCCTGATACCTCTAGCACTATAGCCACCCAAGGTACCCCAAGCATTGCTACCCTCTATACACCCCAGTTCCCCCCTAAGCATTGTTTTCCCCCATACACCCTTGATATCCCCAAGCACCATTATTCCATCCATGTAATACCCCCTTTTCCAGTGGAGATACCGTGCATGTGAACTTTTGGCTATGTGCCGACCTCCAGCACTGTGACAAGGACTCACCTATACCAATCAAGTCATGCAGGCAGAAAGAGGGGTGGAGGAGGGAGCATCCCTCCGGGCATTCCAAGCCCTTCAGTGCAAACAGTGCTGGACAGCTGGGCTCACCATGACACCATCCACAATGCCTCTTCCACAGGCGGGCTCTCAGTGATGCCAACTCAGCAGCTCCCACTCAAGCTCCTACCCCTCCGATTCCCGAGCATTCAAGCTGCATGGGGTGGGGTCAGAGCATCACTGGCACTCCAGCCCCGCCCCTCCCTGCTGGCTGTGAAATAATAGGTATCGTTTTGCACAGCATGGCGCACCGCTGCTAGCCTGCCTCCCCTGTGTATACATCACTCTCAGTGCCGTCATGGGGCCCCCAATTTCCGGGCAGCGCAGGCTCAGCTTCTTTGGGATCAGGATCAGCTTCTTTGGGGAAATTGCAGGGGCCCCCATGCAGCTGGGGCCCCTGGGCAGTGCCCAGGTGTGCCCTCTCATTAAGAAGGCCCTGGCTTCAGTAACCAAAAATGCAGTGTTTATCCTTATGACACATCACAGGAAGCACCTCCATGGTTAACAGAGAACAGAATTAAAATTAGACTTGGAAAATTTAACATTAATAAATCACCGGGAACAGATGGCTTGCATCCGAGGGTACTTAGGGAACTCAGTCTCAGTTATGCCCCGTACACACGGTCGGACTTTGTTCGGACATTCCGACAACAAAATCCTAGGATTTTTTCCGACGGATGTTGGCTCAAACTTGTTTTGTCTACACACGGTCGCACAAAGTTGTCGGAATTTCCGATCGACAACCACGCGGTCACGTACACCACGTACGACGAGACTAGAAAAGGCCGGTTCAGAACCAAGCGCGGCACCCTTTGGGCTCCTTTTGCTAATCTCGTGTTAGTAAAAGTTTGGTGAGAGACGATTCTCGCTTTTTCAGACTCGTGGCTTTCAGATCGTTTTCTGCCGTTCAGTTTGTGCTTGTGGGTTTGTATCTGCTCTTCAGTGCGTGCAGTCAGTTCGTATCAGAGTTTTCTGTGTGATCTTGCCTGCTCGTTGCTGTTTTTCAGGTCGCTCTTCACAGGCCTTGCTGTTCTTCAGTGCGTTCTGTTACTTCGTTCTGAGCAGCCGACCGTTTTCTAGCCATGTTTCGTATGCGTACTCCTCGTAGAGTTCGTGCTGTGCGGGGGCTTGGTGTTGGGGTCCTGACCTGGACACAAGTCCAGTCCATGAACAGGGTGGGGAGGAGTTCATGGACCAAGAATTGGTTGCTTCAGCGTGACCAGTTCTCTCATATGCCTTTGCTCCGTGAGATCCGTGAGAATAATCCTGATGATTTCAGGAACTTTCTCAGGATGACGGACCCCGTGTTTCACCATCTGTTGGCTTTGCTGACCCCCTATATCAGCAGGCAGGATACCTGCATGAGGCAAGCCATCACTCCGGAGCAGAGGTTGGTCGCTACCTTGCGGTATTTGGCCACAGGGAGAAGCCTGCAGGACTTAAAGTTCTCGACAGGCATCTCCCCCCAGGCTCTGGGTATCATCATCCCAGAGACCTGTTCTGCCATCATACAGGTCCTGCAGAAGGAGTATATGAAGGTAAGATTTTTATTCTTTTATATCACATTTTATTGTATTGAATGTTTGCTAATATATTGTATTTCTTTCCTCATTCCCTAATTACCATGATTGTAATATGCTGTGAATGTCCCCTTTGTTCTCATGCATGCTGGATTTTTATGTAATTATTATTTTATGTCCTTCATACATATTTGCCCTTCACTAACCTCCCCACCATGGTGTCTCCTGCCCTACATTCACCTCATGTAGTCACTTAACAATGTATTTTATCAGCTCCATAGTAGTGCTTTACCCCTAAAATGTTTGGAAATGTTATTTTTGTTTTAAATTCAGGCAGAGTGCCAGAGGCTTTTTTTTTGGTGGTGTCCCCAAATAATTTTTAGTAACCCTCCCTACCCCAACTGCTAAGTCAGCTGATCACAATTCTCTATCCTCAATCATCTATCTGCTGACTTTGTCAAACCCATACACACTATACCCATCTCTTTACTGGTCAGATTTATGGATGAATTCCCCAAAGCATGTAGTGCAAGGGCCTGCCTGTATACTTTCCAATGGTACTGTTTAAAGTTTTTGTATCCTATTATTATCTTGATAGGTAATAGCAGAATGTTCAAATGTGCTCAAATGTGTACAGTGTGTATTTATATCTTTGTATTATGACACTTCTTACCTGTCCAGTGGTCTGCCAATAGTGTAACTAAGGAGGGGCTGTTCCAAGTAATACCCATTGTTTAGGCATTCATCTCTCAATGAAGTGAAGAGGGTTACCTGTTCAAGAGTCCCCCCCCCTATAATGTTAGAAATGGCCCATGAGGGGGGGGCGGGGGAATATGATAGGTGTACCTTATACTTTGTTGTTGTTAAATTCCCCTTAATAAATGCTATCTGGAGGTTGGCCCATAATGTTTGTGTCTAATCTGCTTGCCATGTTTCTCTGAAAAAATAGTAATGTTTATTGTTTTTTCCTCAACAGTTTCCTTCAACGCCACAGGAATGGCAGACTGTGGCCTCCCACTTTGCCCAGCGGTGGGACTTTCCTAACTGCGGAGGGGCAATTGATGGGAAACACGTCCACATCGTCCCACCACCCAACTCGGGGTCGTACTATTATAATTACAAGGGGTTTAATAGTATAGTGATGTTGGCGGTGGTGTCGGCTAATTACGACTTCCTGTATGTGGACGTGGGGAAGAATGGCCGGATGTCCGATGGTGGAGTCATCGCCCAGACGGAGTTCTACAGGCGTCTCCAGAATGGCAGCTTGGACTTGCCACCTCCAGAGGACAATGTTGAAGGTCTCCCATTTGTGTTCATTGCTGATGAAGCATTTGCGCTGGCGGACCACCTGATGCGGCCATTCACGATGAGGACCCTCACCCCGGAACAGAGGGTTTTTAATTACCGGCTGGCCAGAGCCCGAAGAGTGGTGGAGAACACATTTGGAATCCTGGCCAGCCGGTTCCGATTATTTCTGACACCCATCCATATGGCGGAGTATAAACTGAACCATATAATACTTGCCTGCTGTGTTCTCCATAATTTTTTAAGAAAACATTCAGCCAACTATGCTGGCTCAGTTGGGCCTGAAGCGGGAATCCCAAATCCATCAACACTGACGGCACTTGAAAGTGGCCGCCCTGGCTTGCCCTCCCTGAGTGCCCATGATGTCCGGTTACGCTACCTGGAGTTCTTTGCGGGTAGGGGGGCTATCAATATGCCAGACAATCTGTGAAACCTTTTTCAAATAAAAAACAACCAAAAGAAATTCTTTGTGGACATTTACTGCTTGTGTTTGTTTTAGCTGACCCTGACAGAAATGTGTTGAGTGCAGAAAATGTCGTGATTGGGTAACCTTATAAAAAACAGTGTTGGCTGGTACTTCCTAAATGCAAAAACACATTTCACTACAAGTGCACTTGCAACTGCACTGAACCTGCACTTGTAGTGCAAAGTGTATTTGCCCTTAGGAAATAACCCCCATTTTTGCATAAAACAGCAATTACATCACCCCAAAAGTGTTGTAGTGTTGAGACAATAATCCACACATTCTTGAGTAAGCTACTTTTTTATACCTGCACAATCACATGTGCATTTACCAAAGGTTTTTAAAACAAACCAACATGTTGTATAACAATTTTTGCAGTAGCATTATCAAAAATCGAAATATCCATTTCAGATAAAACAGGCCTGTGTAAAACCAACAAGAAAGCCAAAAAACTTGAACTTACAAAGTTCACATTAGGTAAAACCTGAAGGCTATATCAGACATCAGTATTTAGGAACTGGGTTTGATATAGCGTTCAGATGGGGGGAAATCACCCCTGGAAAAGCCAAATTTGGAAGATGCACACCAATTTACGAATGTCAACATGTGCTATTTGCCATCAGGGGGGATCAAGGGACGTGTTTTGGGGGAGCAAGCCCTTCCTCAATGCGACTTTATAATTGAGGAAGGGGTTGCACCCCCAAAACGCCTCCATTGATCTCCCGTGATGGCAGATAGCACATGTTGGCACACTGTGTGCATCCTCCAAATTTGGCTTTTCAAAACATTGAAAAAAATTTTATAAGATTGGACCACAATAAAACAAGTGATTTTGTGGGTTTAAATTCGCCCCAAAACATCAATGATGTTATTATTTTTTTTAATAACATCACTGATTTGTTGCTGTATGTTGTGCAATTCGAGATTACACCCCATGATCTCCCCGATCAGGATCTGGGCACTTTCAGAAGTAAAGCGTTCTCTATCCCTCACATCACGATCACCTAAAAAGAGATAAAGAACAAAAAAAAAGGTCTCAAAAATCTGCCACCATCCATCTCGTTTACCTGAGCCTGTGGTCGCAGACACTCACCTGTTGTGGTGCCAATCTCCACCACATCTTCTTCTTCCTCCTGCTCTTCTTCTTGTGTTGGTGGTATTTCACCTTCTTCCATAGGTGGGGGGTCTGTGTTCTCCTGGGATGAGGGGTGTCCTCCGAGTCTTTTCTCCCCTATGTAAAACAAAAATGGTATAATTAGCACACAGATATTTGATGGCAGAACTATAAATAGGAAACATTGCTTGGAAGTGGGGTACAATTGTCTATTTTAGCTGAGTTCCAAGATGTATATTTTTTATTGCCCTTTGTCAAGCTGCAATACTTTACCTGTTGAGTACAAGCTTCACAGATGTAGCCCCCCCCTATAGTATACACTGGAGCACCTGTGTGCCCCCCCTAATAAAAATGGTGTTCTGGGGTCCCACACTAGTGCTCCAGTGTCCAGATGTGAAAACAGCTGCTCAGTGTCCTCTCCTTACACACAATCTAGTTGGCATTTCATTCTAGTAACAAACCCATCTACACAAACAAATATTTGGCATCCAAGTAGGCCCCAAAAAATGTGTGAAAATGCATATGGCCTAAACAATGGTGTTCTAGAGGTCGAAAGAAAAATGTTTGATACGAACGAATAATGGGCCCATGAACATTAAAGTTGCCCTTTTAAACGTTACAATTAATAAAAGCATATGGAGCAGAACGAACGGAATAAAAACAGAAAGAATAGGAACACAGCACAACTACTTACTTTTTTGCAGCACTCTCCAGATCTTTCGGTACTGCTCTGGCTCTCTCAACTTCAGGTCTGACCACCGCTTCCTGAGCTGATCTTTAGATCTTCCTACCCCGAAATTCCTGTGAAGGCTTTTGATCACTTTAGCAATGATTTTGGCCTTTCTGATGTTGGGGTTGGGGTAAGGCCCATATTTTCCGTCATAGTCGGACTTCCTCATGATGTCGACCATCTCCAACATCTCCCCAAAGGACATATTTGTGGCCTTAAAACGTCTCCTTCTGGATCGGGACGTGCCTGGATCCGGGCTTTCCTCCTCCTCCTCGTTGCTAGAATTAGCATGCACCTGCTGTAACTCCGCCATGTGCTCTTCACCCACTGCGCCGAACGAAAAGGGGCGGGGAATAGACTAGAAAGAACGTCAGGGGCGGGCGGAGTTACACGCATGCGCAGTATGTATAAAGCGTAACACGCGTGCATATTACGTACGATCTGTGAGCGGAGGAAGGAGCATTGGACGCGCCGATCGTAAGAACGAAGGTAAGAGACAAACTTGTGCCTATACTGCTTCTAGATTGAGGCCTATAATGTAACACGATTAGGAGAGTTTTGTCTGACATTAGGCTTTGTCTTGTGTTGTGTCTTGCAGTGAACATGGATATCTTACTAAAAGATAATGACTTTATGTCAGTATTCGTAGAGATGCTAAGGGAGCTGCCCTGTCTGTGGGAGATTACCTACCCCCATTTCAAGAACCAAGCAAAGAGGAAGGCAGCACTGGAGCAATTGTGTGAAATTGTGAAGCAGGTGATCCCCACGGCAGACATCACCTATTTAAAGATATTAATTGGTTGCCTGAGGAGCACATATCTAAGGGAGCGCAAGAAAGTCCTGGATTCGCAGAGATCCGGAGCAGCAGATAACATCTATGTCCCCAGGATGTTGTACTACGACAGGCTGCACTTTCTGGCAGGCCAGACTGAACCCAGGCCATCCCTCTCAAGTCTTCCTTCCACGCTTCCTTCCCCCCCGGCTGAGGCTTCTGACGCCCAACCTGGGCCTTCCAGGCCACATGTGGAGGAGCCCAGATTGAGCCAGGTATAGCATTCCTCTAAATATTTCTGCTTGTACAATCAATGATGTTAACTAGATTTTAGTTGGGAGTACTAATTTAGGATTGTGATTGATGAAGCAAAAACTAAAACCATGTCCCTTTTTCATACACAGTGAAGTCTCAGCCAGGAGGTGGCCGGGCCGAGCCGGCTGGCTGATCTGCAGGTCCCTCCACCTCCCCTGAAAACAGAAAGTGGCAGTAGGAGGAGTACCCTAGAGGAGGCTGCTATAGGATTCTTTTGGAGGGCTACAGAAGTCCTGGGAGCACCACACACCATGGAGGAGAACATTGCTGCCTTCATTGCATATAAAATGCAGAGGATGGAGAAGGGCCAAAAAGTCATGTGTGAGGCCCTCATATCGGAGGCTCTGGAGAAAGGTATGAGGGGCCAAATTACACCTCAGACACACCTTCGCGTTGGTCCTCCTCCTCCTCCTGCAGGTCCTCCTCCTCGTCCTCCCTCTCCTCCAGGTCCTCCCAGTCCTCCTCCAGGTCCCCCCAGTCCTCCTCCAGGTTCCCCCAGTCCTCCTCCAGGTCCTCCCAGTCCTCCTCCTCCTCCAGGTCCTACTCCTCCTCCTGCCACATCTCCAACTGCACAGCCACAGACCGGAAGGAAGCGTGGAAGGAAGACCAGACAGTGATTGCCCTGGATCCAGTCTGGTCGGCCAAAAAATGCAGCCTCTTGTGGTACCACAGCCTGGGGACACAGATGTCATCTGCTGCTTTCCGGATCTCTGCGAATTCTGGACCAGACTGCCCTCCCTTACATATGGACTCCTCAGGCCACCAATTTTGATGTTCAAGAATTGATGTCTGCCGTGGGGGTCCCAGGCTTCGCTAATTTCTCCTGTTGATCCAGTGTTGCCTTCCTCTTTGTTTGGTTCTGATCCCTTAATAAAGGATTTGGGTTTGAAATTATACTCTCCTATGTGTTTTACTTCAAAAATGACAGTTGGTTTGTGAGGATTCAGGTACATTTCAAATATACAATGTGAAATGAACAAGGGACACCAACACCAAACAATCTCCTGGAGATTAAATAATAAAAGATATCAATGGTGTTGGGGTAACTTGACACACAAAACACACACAAAAATATTCTGGAGTAAAAATAAAAATAACATTGAACAAAGATCAGCCTTGGAAAAAATCCAAACATTAAAGAAAAAAAAAGGCTTAAAATCCAAAAAAAAAAAAAAAAAAAAAAAAACTAATATAAAACTGTCAGATGTGACAACTAATAACAATATATTCAGGGAATCCCACTAAAAAAACACAAATAAAAGTTTGTGAGAAGTGTGTGTGAATATGAGTAGCAAAACTACTTAATTCTTGTCACATTATAAAGAAGAAGAGAGTGCGCCGTATTAAACCATTTTTAACATCAGCGTGACGAAAGTGCTGTATCCGTTGCGAACGCTAAGTTTACCAGAACGAGCTGTCCCGTGTCGGAATTTCTTCTGAGCATGCGTGGCACTTTGTGCGTCGGAACAGGCCACACACGGTCGGAATTGACGCGATCGGATTTTGCTGTCGGAAAATTTTATCTCCTGCTCTCCAACTTTGTGTGTCGGAAAATCCGATGGAAAATGTCCGATGGCTCCCACACACGGTCGGAATTTCCGACAACACGCTCCGATCGGACATTGTCCATCGGAAAATCCGACCGTGTGTACGGGGCATTACTCAAGTAATTGCCAGACCGTTGTTCCTAATTTTTACTGACAGTCTACTGACTGGAATGGTACCAGGTGATTGGAGAAAAGCTAATGTAGCACCAATATTTAAAAAGGGCCCAAAATACATCCCTGGGAATTACAGAACAGCTAGCACAACATCAATAGTATGCAAGCTCTTGGAGGGGATGATAAGGGACTATATACAAGATTTTAGTAACGAGAATGGTATCATTAGCAGTAATCAGCGTGGATTCATGAAGAATCGTTCTTGCCAAACCAATCTATTAACCTTCTATGAGGAGGTGAGTTGCCATCTAGATAAAGGAAGGCCCGTAGACGTGGTGTATATGGATTTTTCAAATCATCTGACACAGTTCCTCATAAATGTTTACTGTACAAAATAACGTCCGTTGGCATGGACCATAGGGTGAGTACATTGATTGAAAACTGGCTACAAGGCGAGTTCAGAGGGTGGTGATAAATGGGAAGTACTCAGAATGGTCAGAGGTGGGTACTGGGGTCCCCCAGGGTTCTGTGCTGGGACCAATCCTATTTATTATGTTCATAAATGACCTGGAGGACAGTTCAATCTCTGTATTTGCGGACGATACTACGCTAAGCAGGGCAATAACTTCTGCCAAAAAATCTGAACATAGCAAACAGAATATTGGCATGCGTTAAAAAGGGATCAACTCCAGAGATAAAACGATAATTCTCCCACTCAACAAGACTCTGATCCAGCCGCACCTAGAGTATGCTGTCCAGTTCTGGGCACCAGTCCTCAGGAAGGATGTACTGGAGAATATTAGTTATGAGGAAAGGTTGCGAGCACTGAACTTACTCTATCTGGAGAAGAGACGCTTGAGAGGGGATATGATTTCAATCTATAAATACCGTACTGATGACCCCACAATAGGGATAAAACTTTTTAACGGAAGGGAGTTTAACAAGATACGTGGCCACTCATTAAAATTAGAAGAAAAGAGGGTTAACCTTAAACTACGTAGAGGGTTCTTTACTGTAAGAGCGCAAGGATGTGGAATTCCTTTCCACAGGCGGTGGTCTCAGCAGGGAGCATTGATAGTTAAAAAAAAAAACTATTAAATAAGCACCTGAACGACTGCAACATACAGGGATATACAATGTAATACTGACATATAATCACACACACAGGTTGGACTTGATGGACTTGTCTTTTTTTAACCTCACCTGCTATGCAACGCCTTGTATTGTATTTGAAAAACAAGACTTTTCTGAATGAATGTGCCACACAGTGAGCGACCTGCTTATAGCCGACATCACCATCAGAGGCTAACTATTAATAAGCAGCAAGTACCAGTGAGGCGCCTTTTTGGTACCCATGGCCGGATCTAGGGGGATGCTGGGGTGGGATACGCACCCTCCGGATTTCAGTTGCACCCCTCCCAAAGCCAACAGCCCGCCTCCACCCTGGGACTCTGTGGCCAGCTGTCAAACTCCTTCTCCCAGGGCTCTTGCAGTGGATAGAGGCAGGATCGCACTGAGAGCTCAGCAGCTACCTTCTCCCTCTTCCTCTAAATGCAGACAAACAAATGCACAAAATGTGTGTGGAATTAAAGCAAATCTTTTCATTCTATCACAGAACTTTCACTGCAAACAGCCTTGTTTACTGCCAGATGGACTGACGGCAGTAAATAAAGCCTAGTACACATGGGCTGAATGTTGTGTGGTTCAATAGAAACCGGCCAACATTTGGCCCGTGTATACAGCAGCCAGGCCAGCCTCTGTTGAAGGCTCATGACCAAAAGAGGTCTACTGACTAGTTCCCGGCCACCGGAGTGTTCTGGCAGGGAGCCATCCCTCTGTGAGAACACAATAGCTCAGCAGGGGAGATCACTGTACTAACATTGGATAGTTATTACAGCGGCTCCAACCTGAGCTGTCAAGTTTTTTTTAGTCAACCAGCGTGTTGACCGAAAAAAAACTAGTAGTGTGTATGAGGCTTAAGGCTCAGCTGAAATGTGCAGTGATCATTCATCTCTGCATGCTAGATCTGTCAGCACAGACTGGAGAGTCAGCTTTGACCGGCTGAGATTCATTACATCTATGGGCAGGCTCAGGGGTGCATCATGAAATCAGTGGGCCCGTGTGCAAGATCAAAAGTGGGCCCTATTGACGTAGAGGAAAAAAATGCGGCGTGCAACGAGCGCTGCAGCAAAAAGTGGGCATGGTTTAAATCAGACTTAAGTTGTGGGCACAGCTTCAAGGAGGTGTGACTAGAGTCTGAGATTACTTATATGTAGTGCAGGGGTTTTGCCACCCAAGTTACTATGTTAAACAATGTGATGTTCTTTAAATAAGAGTTTGGCTCCCTCTAGCGTCCTTTCTATTTAATGCTATTAAGACATTTGTTTGGTTTCATTAAAGCCACGCTCCAAAGCATTGTGGGAGATGTAGTGAATGAGGAAGTGACTCATGTGCTAAAACTCAGTCTGTGAACTACTGACCCACAATGCCCAGTTCACCTACCCACAAGCCCAAGTCACAGAACAGCCTGCTGGGTAAGCAGATAAAAGACACAGGCGTGGCATGTTTCTGGCCTCTTGGGACGCCATTCATCACCTACCTGCAGTGAGGTCTGTGAGTGTGACCGACAGACTGCGGCCTGTAAGGCACGGAGCGGAATCACGTGGCATCTGAGGAGCTCCAGAGCACAGTCAGCTGGATCAGCATGCGGATGGACCGGAGGACCCAAGATTTCTAAAGATTTCCTGCATTACATTCATCAGCCATCAGAAGGAGCGGTGCGGTGTGACGGCGCCAGCTTGGATTGGACTGAGATATCAAGAAAGGTGCCTTGCAAGCATCTGGGCCTGTTGTGGTGAGTGGGCACTTGCCGGAATCAATATAGTGTATTATTGACTAAGTGTATCAGTTATAGACTGCCGGTGTGAGACTTGTAGTCCCACAGAAGAATCTTGCTTATCCATAGGCTACATACAGTGGAACTTCAGGGTGGCCTTCTCTGTGCTATAAGTTGATTCTGCATCACATCCACTGATAAGGAGAAAGTATTATAAGTGCCCTTCTGCTTGCCAATACACAATCATCAGCGCAGTACTTATTCCACAGTCTGCTGTCTACTTGTTTCCCCTGTTTTGATTTACAAATACTGCAGTCTAATACATGAGCTAACTGAATATCAAGAAGACATTGGACTTATATCATCTTATACAAAGTACTATAGTTCACTCTGCATATTGGGACATTACAGCACAACCTAGGGGGAGCCCTTGAGCACAGGATATATTTATTGTGTTGTACCACTGTGTGTTCATAACAGATTTGGTGTGCATGCTTGGAAATCGGTGGGAAGGCGCTCAGTATAATTATTTGAGGATATTGAGCGTCTGTATTACTGTGCGCCTGTCTGCATGTACATCCTTATGGTGGTCATTGAATTTTGAAGTTTCATGTACACATTGACTGTTATCTATTGTCATTCTTTATTCCTAAGTAACCACAGTGTTTATTGTGTTAAGTACTTTCTCAGTAAAACTTCTGCACAGTTAATTGACAACTTGTGTGAGACTCCATCTCTTACTACAGCTGGTGAAGTGACGAGTTCCAAGGCTACGGTAAAAATACTATATAGTGTACCATTGCTGTGTTCCTCTTTACTGCTGGGTCTCACACTAAAATTATCACACAGGTGTCCCAGAGGGGTTGAGTCTGTTCTTGGGGTTGATAGGCAGAGTACAGGATTAAACATTCATCAGCAGCTCCTACGGGGGTGAGTGCTACACGTGGGGGCTCATCCAGGATCCTGTTACTCTACAAGCATCCCCCCCAGAGGGCACCCCTATGAGCACCAGAATGGACCCCACCACTGTGATTCAGTGGTGCAAGGCAGAAGGCACCTGTTCAGAAGCAAGCGTGGCAATTGAGCTCCCAGGTGAGGTCTGGGAGGAAGAACAAGTCAGGCAAGTGGTAAATGCTCTGTCCCCAGACAGAAAGGTGTGGGTGATTGACGTCAGAACCGATCGTAAGACCTCTCGCACTCATGCACTGTTGAAATGGAGAAAGGGGGTTAGTTCCAGAAAACTTCAAAAGGTACAAGTGTGCAACTGGCTAACAAAACAAAGCTTTGCCTAACCCACCCTAAGGGTCCAGATGAAAGCCCTAGCAGCTCTGGACAATCTGAGTTAGCGGCCAGCAAAGTCCATTTCCAGACGACTCCGAATAAAAGTGGGGTAGAGCCCTTCATGAAGAAGAGGAGAGATCATGCCAAAACACCCAGCACCCACAAGAGAGATCCCCAACCGGGGCAGCCATTAGCTGAACTGAAGCAACAGTATCACAGTATACAAAAGAGGTTCCAGGAGACCTCCAGACTGATGGCGGAGCAGATCATACTAAGGGACAGTCATCCAAAACAAGGACCTGTTTCGGTCATGCAGAGACTTCCACGTGGTAACCTGCCAGAGGTGACAATCAGGAAGGACTTTACGATTGAAGATCAGATAGTTGAAAAGGAACAGAAAGACAAGCTGTCCTACACAAACCTAATGCATCAGATCGACGTGGGATTTCACAGAGGGTATCTTGAATCCGAGATTGTGGAAGCTGTATTTAAAACAATTAGCCCCGGCTTAAGTCTCAGAAGTATGCTGGAGATGAAGAATGGCCTGACCCTAGTACAACTAAGGAGAATATTAAAAAGCCATTACAAGGAGGAAAATGCTTCTGAACCATATCACCAACTGATAAATATGGCACGGGACAGTAGAGAAACTCCTCCGAATTTCCTGTTCAGGGCTATTGAGTTGAAGGACCGCCTGTTGTTAGTTTCACAGGGAGAGGACTCGGATGAACACTTCGGGACTGAGCTGATACAAAAGAAATTCTTAAGGTCAGTGAGTACAGGACTGAGAAGTGATTACATCAAGTTCCAATTAAGGCAGTACTTGGACGATCTCTCCATTTCAGATGAACTACTCATAGAGGAAACTAATGAAGGAGCCAACATGGAGATGGAAAGGGAAAAGAAGCGGAAGAAAGTTCAGCCCAACAACTTGTTGAAAGGAGATGAATGTCAGCCCAATGTCTCCCTGTGTCTTCAAGAACCCAGTGTCCTACTGGTGACCACCGACCCAATGGTTTGGTCCCCACGTACCCAACATTCTTCAAGGGGCAATTCCGAATTGGAAAACCGATGCTTCAGATGCAAAGAGAGATGTTAGAGATGATGGCCCTGGTGACCACAAAACTAACTATTCCACAGAGTGATGAAGTTTTGGTACCCAAGAAACTGTTGCTCGGGTTAAAAAAACAGAAAACCAAGGGAACTGTTTCAACTGTAGAGGAGTTGGACATTATCGCAAAGTGTGCCCAAGCCCAGTGAAATCTGAAGCACAGCTCCAAAGGCCGGCGGGAAACTCCAGAGGGCCCCAGTGAAGGAGTCAACTGGGTGCCCTGTTACATCAGCAAGCTCCAAAAAACACAACGATACCCAGAAGCTGCAGCGAGATTCCAAGCACTCACAGGAAGCTCCCGTTGTTGCCTCTGAGTGACTAAGTGACTTACTACCTGCAACCCGGGCCGCCCAGCATCGGAGAGTCAATGCATACCAGACTTTCAGAGCTCAACCCAGGCCCAAGCCGGATCAGAATCTCCACAAGAGAGGAGTCAAGATACGGCTCACCGAACAGGCCCAACCTGCAACTTCCCACAGGTTTCCTCCCAAACTAGTCGGACCTTCTCCAGTTGTCTCCGTCCAGGTAGAGGGAATCTATACGAAAGGCCCTCATGGATACAGGAGCTCAAGTGACTCTTCTCTACAGGGACTTCTATGACAAGCACCTCAAACACTTGCCACTACAGAAGTTAGAAGAGCTGGAGATTTGGGGCCTCAGGACTCAGAACCTCCCCTATGATGGCTACTTACCAATCAAGCTGGCCTTTGATCTCTCCATAGCAGGAAAGGCAGAGACCTTTGACACATTAGTGGTGGTCTGTCCTCGTCCTCCAGAGGCTTGGAAAAGTTCCCTCATCATAGGGACTAATATTGATCTCGTGAGAAGGCTGCTAGTACCTCTTATTCAAGAGCAGAGCGCTTCAAACCCCAACGTGCACCCTATGCTGAGACAAGCCTATCAGCGCCTGGTGCAGGAAGAAAAGGCCCCAGAAGAAGGAGTGGGAAAAATCTGGCGGTTGGACCGGAGTAAGAAGGCATTACAGCCCGGTGAGGTATTTTGTTTGAAAGCGTCCATCAAGTTGAATTGGAAACAGCCAGGCCCTTTCATTGTCCTTGAAGCGGACAGTCAACGGGAAGACAGAGGGTTGGAGATAATTTCAGAGGTGATCTCAACCCTGGCACTACAGAGAAGTCACAAAAGGATCTCGGTCAGTGTTTGTAGCCTCACAGCCTCACCAGTGAAGATGCCAGCTAGGATGTTGCTGGAGAAAATAAACACAGCCACCCTAGTCTCACCGTGTGATTTGAGGGGCAGAGGGAAGGATGAAATCCCAATGGAAGAGTTTTACCCAAAGAACACTCCTCTCACACCTGCCTGGATGGAAAGGGCCAAGATTCAGCTCCTAAGATGGCAAACTGCTTTCTCGAAGAGTGAGTTTGACGTTGGCCGCGCAAAAGGTGCCCAATACTTGATCCGCCTGGAGGAAGACAAGCCTTTCTGAGAAAAAGTCAGACGGATTCCTTTGGGGGACTTGGAGGACCTGCGAGAACAGCTGGCCGAGCTGAAGAGAGCAGGAGTTATCCGAGAGTCTCTGAGTTCATACGCTTCCCCAATAGTAGTGGTAAGGAAGAAGATTGGGTCATTGCGGTTGTGTATCGACTACAGGACACGGAACCGAAGGACCATTCCTGATCAATATACCACACCCAGGATAGAAGATGCCTTACAGAGCCTGTCAGGGGCGAAGTGGTTCAGTGTGCTGGAAGAGTGGATACTATCAAATCCCCATGCACCCTGAAAATAGGGAGAAAACCACTTTCATTACCCCAATAGGGTTCTCCGAATTTGACCGCATGCCAAAAGGCCTGTCTGGCGCCCCAGCCCCTTTCAGAGATTGATGGAAAAGACTGTGGGTGACATGAACCTGATTGAAGTATTGGTATACCTAGATGATATCGTGTTTGGCAAGACTTTGGAGGAGCATGAAGAGCGACTGGAGAGGGTCCTGAAGAGGCTCCATGACGAAGGCCTGAAGCTTTCCATGGAAAAGTGCCAGTTCTACCAACCTTCAGTCAATTAACTGGGCCACATCGTGTCTGCCGAAGGAGTGGCCACAGACCCTCAGAAGCTGGAAGCTGTCATCTCCTGGCTGAGACCCACTAATGTGACCGAGCTTAGGTCATTTCTGGGATTCTGCTCGTATTACCGGAGATTTATTGAGGGATTTGCTAAAATAGCCCGTCCACTCACTGAGCTATTGAAGAAGGAAGAAGACTATGATCCAGACTCAGTTAAGTCTGTAAAACCAACAGGAGGGACCAGGAAGCCCAAAGAGTCCATACAAGAGGAGTGGACCACTCAGTGCGAAGAGGCTTTCAGACAGTTGAAGTGGAGCCTTATGACTGCCCCAGTCTTGGTCTATGCAGATCCAGCCAAGTCATACAAACTGCACGTAGACGCCAGCCAAGATGGGCTGGGCTGAGTGCTGTACCAAGAACATGATGGACACTTAAGGCCTGTCGCTTACGTGAGTCAGAGTTTGGCACCTGCTGACGAGGAATTACACCACCCACAAGCTTGAATTCCTGGCCTTGAAGTGGGCAGTAGTGGACAAACTGAGAGACTACCTATATGGCGCAGAATTCATAATCAAGACAGACAACAACCCTCTCACATACTTACTCACTACTGCAAAGCTGGATGCCATGGGCCATAGATGGATGGCCGCCCTCTCGGGTTTTACCTTCAGTTTGAAGTACCGGCCAGGGGTCGGGAACAAGGATGCAGATGCTTTGTCGAGAAGACCCCACTGTTCCCAGAACTCCCCAGAAGAATGGACCCAGCTAACCCTTGAAGGAGTAAGACCCCCTTGTGAGGGGGCAGAACAGCAAGTAAGGGGTGGGGCCAGAGCTGAGGAGATTGGAGTGTCAGCTGCTGGGGTGCCCAGAAGCTACTGCAACATCACCCAAGTCAGAGATGAAGGTCTGCCAAAACTTTCAAAAAAGGACCTGCGTAGGGATCAGCTGGAAGACCCCTTCTGCAGTTTGGCATTGAGAGCACTGGAGATTCAACGTCCCAACTTACTTCTTTCTGATTCAAGAAAAGAAGGCCATTTACTACACTGAGAATGGGATCAGCTGCAGTTGCAGCAAGGGGTGGTATACCGAAGGGGCCCCTCTGAAGATTCTGAAGAGAAATGGCAGTTGTTCTTACCAGAGAAACACTGGGAGAAGGTGTTAATTGCTCTACACGATCATCATGGCCATCTAGGGCCCGAGAGGACTTTCCAACTGGTGAGAGACAGATTCTATTGGCCCTGCATGCGGACTGAAGTCGAAGGTTACTGCCATTTTTGCCTTATTCAAAGAAAGACTTTACCTCAACAAGCCGCCCTATAGGGTCACCTAGAGAGCCAGGGACCATTGGATCTGGTGTGCATTGACTTTCTGTGCTTGGAGTCTGACCTGAGTGGGCAGGGAAATATCCTGGTGACAACTGACCATTTCACCCGTTACGCCCAGGCATTTCCTACAAGAGATCAACAGGCATCCACGGTGGCCAAAATCCTAGTAGAAAAATTCCTCATCCATTATGGCCTACCACAGCGTATCCACGCAGACCAAAGAAGGGACTTTGAGAGTAGCCTCATTAAGAGACTCTTAGATTTGTTGGGCATCCAGAAATCTAGAACTACCCCTTACCATCCTCAAGGAGATCCTCAACCAGAGAGATTCAATCGGACTCTCTTAAACATGCTGGGAACTCTAACCTCTGAGCAAAAGCAACACTAAATAAAGCACATAGCAGCCATAGTGCACGCTTACAACAGTACTACAAGTGATGCCACAGGATACTCTCCATATCGCCTGATGTTTGGACGGGAAGTCTGACTACCAGTGGAACTATCTTTTGCCACATTCCTGGACCATACCTCTGCAACTTCCCACAGAGGGTATGTGGACCGTCTGCGGAGAATCCTAAAAACTGCCTATGATAAGGCCCAAGCTGTCTCAGATGCCCGAGGACAGAGGAACAAAAGAAATTTTGACCTCAGGGTACGAGTACAAGACTTACAACCAGGAGACAGAGGGGGTCATTTACTAAGATGAATGCACTGCGCTTGTTCAGACCTCAATTGGTGCGCTGGATAGATCCTTAATTCAGCGTGTGAACCGGCGCACACACAGGAGTACCTACACGTGAGAATGTTTCCAGCGCGATGGGATCGCGCTGGTTCTCGGCGAGGTACATCTCGCACTTGCTGCAATAGGAAAAACACATCTTCCTATTAAAGCAGCGCGAGAAAAACCGGCATGGGTTCCCCCTCCGGGTGCATGCTAGGCCCTTCGGTCTGGTATGGATTGTAAGGGGAACCCCTACGCCATGTTGATGAGGACAAGGGCCTCTTCCCGACAACCCTGGCCGTTGGTTGTCGGGGTCTGCGGGCGGGGGCTTATCAGAATCCGTGAGCCCCCTTTTAAAAGGGGGCCCCCAGATCCCAGCCCCCCACCCTACGTGAATGAGTATGGGGTACATGGTACCCCTACCCATTCACCTGGGGGATAAAAGTGTCAAGAAAAAAACACACTACACAGGTTTTTAAAGTAATTTATTAGGCAGCTCCGCGGGTCTTCTTCTGACTTTGGGGGTCTTCTTCCGCGCTCTCTGCATCTTCTCCTGGTGTCCGGTTCTTCTCCACGCTGTCCGGCCTCTTCTCCCGGTGTCCGGTATCTTCTGCCGGCCTCCCCCGCTATCTTCTTCCAGCTCTTTTGCTAGCAGGGGCCTGATCTTCTGCTGCAGTCCGGATCTTCTGCCGCTGTCTGGTTCTTCTCCGGTATCTTCTGCCGGCTTCCCCCGCTATCTTCTTCCAGCTCTTTTGCTAGCGGAGGCCCAGTCTTCTGCTGCGGTCCGGATCTTCTGTCACTGTCCGGTTCTTCTCTGGTATCCTCTTCCGGATCCCCTGCTATCTTCTTCCAGCTCTTTTGCTAGCGGGGGCCCGATCTTCTTCTACGTCGTCGTCTTCTCCCCTCTTCTCTTCTTCCGATGTTGACACGACGCTCTCTCCAGCTGTAATGCTGTCTGCGAGGTGTGCGGCGACTTATGTAGGCATGGGGCGTGATCACCATGTGATGTCACCGGGGCACGATGGGACTATGCCGTCATAAGAGGTGGGGTCACCAGGTGACATCACATGGTGACCACGCCCCATGCCTATATAAGTCGCCGCAATCCTCGCAGACGGCATTACAGCTGGAGAGAGCATCGTGTCAACATTGGAAGAAGAAAAGAGAAGAGGGGAGAAGACGACGACGTAGAAGAAGATCGAGCTCCCGCTAGCAAAAGAGCTGGAAGAAGATAGCAGGGGAAGCCAGCAGAAGATACCGGAGAAGAACCGAACAGTTACAGAAGATCCGGACAGCGGCAGAAGACCGGGCCCCCGCTAGCAAAAGAGCTAGAAGAAGATAGCGGGGGAAGCCGGCAGAAGATACCGGAGAAGAACCGGACAGCGGCAGAAGATCCGGGCAGCGGCAGAAGACCGGGCCCCTGCTAGCAAAAGAGCTGAAAGAAGATAGTGGGGGAGGCCGGCAGAAGATACCGGACACCGGGAGAAGAGGCCGGACAGCTTGGAGAAGAACTGGACACCGGGAGAAGATGCAGAGAGCGCGGAAGAAGACCCCCGAAGTCCGAAGAAGACCCCCGGAGCTGCCTAATAAATTACTTTAAAAACCTGTGTAGTGTGTTTTTTTCTTGACACTTTTCTCCCTCAGGTGAATGGGTAGGGGTACCATGTACCCCATACTCATTCACGTAGGGTGGGGGGCTGGGATCTGGGGGCCCCCTTATTAAAGGGGGCTCACGGATTCTGATAAGCCCCCGCCTGCAGACCCCGACAACCAACGGCCAGGGTTGTCGGGAAGAGGCCCTTGTCCTCATCAACATGGGGACAAGGGGTGGGGGGCCCCGCAGCACATCCCCCATGTTGAGGGCATGCGGCCTGGTACGGTTCAGGTACGCTCGTCCCCACCCCCTTTCCTGACCGGCCAGGCTGCGTGCTCAGATAAGGGTCTGGTATGGATTTTGGGGGGACCCCCACGCTGTTTTTTCGGCGTAGGGGGTTCCCCTTAAAATCCATAACAGACCGAAGGGCCTGGTATGCTCTTGGAGGGTAACCCATTCGGTTTTTTTATTTAAAATTTGGCGTGGAGTTCTCCCTCAAGATTCATATCACAGTGCCTGGTATTGGCGGGAATCCCCGTGCTTGTCGCTCATTGGGAAAGAAAAAAAATTTTTTGACTTGTCCTGCGACTTCACATGTGTCAAGTCGCACAACAACTCGCAGTAGTGGAAAGACAGTCTAAGGCCACTTGAGACTGAAAAGTTGCATCACAAGTTCTACCCCATGATTTACAATGGTTACCGTTCATATGTGTGCGACTTGCTTACGCCCATGCCGTATACACAGCAGGCACACATCTTTATTACAGAAATCCATATTTGGAATGGAAATTAACCACTTGCTTACTGGGCACTTAAACCCCCCTGCTGTGCAGACCAATTTTCAGCGCTGATGCACTTTGAATGACAATTGCGCGGTCATACTTAGCCAAATGTTTTTGTTTTAAGTTCCCACAAATAGAGCATTCTTTTGGTAGTATTTGATCACCTCTGTGGTTTTTTTCTTTTGTTCAAAAAAAAAAAAAAAAAAAGAAGAAAAGACACATTTTAAAAATAATTTTGTATATTTTTGTATATTTTGATATAAAATTTTGCAAACAGGTAATTTGTCTCCTACATTGATGTATGCTGATGAGGCGGCACTGATTGGTTACACTGATAGGCAGCACTGCTTGGGACCACTGGTGGGCATTGATAGGTGGCACTGGCAGGTGGTACTGGTGGGCACAGATGAGGCAGAATTGCCTCTTGGGAACCAATGTCCCTTGCACCTAAGCCGGTGATCAGCTTTTATTTTTATCCTCATGCTGTCAGCGTGAGGAGAAAAAAGAAACAATTACCAAGCTTTAGTTTACATCATGTGATTAGCCGTCATTGGCTGACAGCTAATCGCGTGGTAAGGGGCCGGGATCGGCCCCTTACTCAGATCTGTGATCACCCGAGTCTCAGTGACTCAGTGCGCGCTGCAGGGAGCACACGGGAAATTCAGCCTCCCAGAAATTCAGGTCCACGCTGTGGCCGTCGTTTGGCTATAGCACAGACACCAAGTAGTTAATAGAAAAACCATAGTTGCCAACATTGCAAAAAAAAAATGTGGGACACTTTTTTGGCTGTAGGTGGAGCCATACAATAATTAGGGGGCAGGGCATTTGTTTGTAGGCGTGACTTAGCAATAAAAAATAAAACTGCGGCATGCGAAGTGGAAAAATGGGCGTGATTTATGCGAAATAGTGGGCGTGGCTTAAATGGGCGTAGCTAAAAGGGTCTGAGATGAATGAGGGATGGAGAGGGAAAGGGGGGGAGAGGGATGGAGGGACAGCAGCCCCAGATCCTACACAACAATAGAAATATGTGTATTCTAGAAAGTTTAACAATCAGCAGATAAAGATACTCCAAACACCTGGTGTTAACGCTTCAATCATCCCGGCACCATGATTGTTATGGTGTCAGGATAATTGAAGCGCATTATTTCTATTATTACATTGTAATAAAAAATTAAATCATTCTACTTACCATAATGCCGAATCAGTGGGATCCCTGAGCGTGTCACTAGCCACGTCGCCTGCCACAAGCAGAGTCCATCCTTGCATCAGGTGCCACCAGCAGAGTCTGTCCTTGCATCATGTGCCCCGAGCAGAGTCCGTCCTTGCATCAGGGGTCCCCAGCAGAGTCTGTCCTTGCATCAGGTGCCCCCAGAAGAGTCCGTCCTTGCATCAGGGGTCCCCAGCAGAGTCCGTCCTTGCATCAGGGGTCCCCAGCAGAGTCCGTTCTTGCATCAGGGGTCCCCAGCAGAGTCCATCCTTGCATTAGGTGCCCCCAGCAGAGTCCGTCCTTGCATCAGGTGCCCCCAGCAGAGTCCGTCCTTGCATCAGGTGTCCCCAGCAGAGTCTGTCCTTGTATCAGGTGTCCCCGGCAGAGTCCCTCCTTGCATCAGGTGCCCCCAGCAGAGTCCGTCCTTGCATCAGGTGCCCCCAGCAGAGTCAGTATAGACCCCCTCAGTGCAGACCCCCCTCCATCAGTGCAGACCCCCTCAGTGCAGACCCCCTCCATCAGTGCAGACCCCCCTCCATCAATGCAGACGCCCTCAGTGCATACCCCCCTCCATGCAGACCCCCCTCTATCAATGCAGACGCCCTCAGTGCAGACCCCCCTCCATCAATGCAGACCCCCCATCAGTGCAGACCCCCCTCCATCAATGCAGACCCCCTCAGTGCAGACCACCCTCCATTAATGCAGACCCCCTCCATCAGTGCAGAAGCCCTCAGAAGACCCCCCTCTCCCATAATGCACCCCAGGCCCCAGCACATGTCCATTACAGCGGCCGCCATGTGTTCAGTGGAGAGGGGAGGGGCCGATCCATGCGAGAGGAGAAGCCGATTAATTGGCTGCACGGATCGAGCCCCCTTCCTCTCTCTACTGAACACAAGGGGGAGCGTTCTAGCGGCGGTGGAGGGACCGACCGCCATTTTACTGAAGCCTGTTGCCAAAAAAAATGTAAAATGCAAACATTCCCGAATTTCCCTGGGCAAATCCCGATTCGGGACAGCCTCCGATTGGGACGAGGGTCCCAAAATCAGGATTGTCCTGGGAAAATCGGGACTGTTGGCAACTATAGAAAAACAGATGCAGATTTCTAGGACTGGCCAAAAATAATGTTTACAGTCAAAGGCAAATGATGACTTTCTATTAAAGGTCTAAATGGGCCATTAACATGCATCAAAATTGAACTTAGGAATGTGTCTTTGCAAAGTTAAACTAATTAAAATCCTTTCTTATGTTTGCTTGGGGATAGACTGCAGAGGGATTAGAAGTTTTGTCAGATATCTACACCCCTGATAGGGTGAAGACACTTCCCAAATTTTGCCAATTTCTCATTCAAAATAATTCACTTCCTGTCACATAGCCAAACAGGAAGTGAGGGTAAAACCCTACCAATGAATGTCCTTGGGGACACACAGGTCAATATAAATAGTTTCCCTATTCGGGAAATTGCACTCTAGCATTTTGCCATGTACATCCCAAATGATTATGTATCTTGGGGTTCATTTACTAAAAGGTAAATCCACTTTGCACTACAAGTGCACTTAGAAGTGCAGTTGCTGGGGATCCGAGGGGGACAAGCAAGGAAAAGAAAAAAAAAAAACCAGCATCTTTGCCTCTACATGATTGGATGATAAAATCATCAGTGCTTACTCTCAGATTTTCATCAACTACACTTGTATTGGAGAAAGGATTTGCCTTTAATAAACCTCAAAATACCTAATAATTTGGGGTGTACACAACAAAGTGCTAGATTTCAATTTGCATAAAGGGTGCACTAGTTAGATTGACCTGTGTGTTCCCAAGGAAAAATATTGTTAGGGTTTTACTCTCACTTCCTGTTTGGCTATGTGACAGGAAGCGAAGCCAATTTTAAGAAAAGGGACACAAAGCCCAACCTTAAAAAATAAATAAATAAATAAAAATAAAAAATAAAAATCTTGATTTCCCTCAAATGTCCACAATTAGAATAGGATTGTCTTCAGCTTGATTTTAGTTCAGTGCTCTAAATCAGTGCTTCTCAACCCTGTCCTCAAGTACCCCCCCCCCAACAGGCCATGTTTGCAGGTTTTCCTTCATCTTGCACAGGTGCTTTAAATCAAAGTCAATGGTTTTGTATTTTGGAGAGCTATTTTAGGCCCCTTTCACACGATCGGACCGTTCAGGTCCGCCTGTCAGTTTTGATGGCGGACCTGAACGGGCTCCATGTTAGTCTATGGAGCGTCGGATGTCAGCGGAGACATGTCCGCTGACATCCGACCCCGTCCGATCCACTAAAAGCAGACGGATGGCTCTACGTCCAGGTCCGTCGCTGGCGGATCAGATCGGGTGAGATCTGATGAAAACGGACAGGTTGTCCGTTTTCATCTGATCTCCCGCTGAGCCGGCGTACCGAGGCGTGCTCCGTAGAAACGGAGTCCGCCTCGTGTGAAAGGGGCCTTAGATGAGATAACATTTCCTAAACATGTCCTGTCAGGGGGGACAAAAAGATTTGTCTAAGACATGCCAATCAGCCTAGTTAAGCTGCAGCTGAGAAATCTGTTGCATAAAAAGAACACACATAAAACATAAAAAATTTGAAACAATTTTATTGGTCCAAAAAAAAAACAGGACTTGGAAAAGAAGCAAGGAAAGCAAAACACACACATGTATGTTAATTTGAGACACTAACAGAATATGTTTGAGGTTTGACCCTTTTGCAGTGTAAATTAACAGGAGTTAAAAGGAGTACACCCACAAATGGACATCTATTAAGGATTAAAACAACATTAGGCACAACATCTTGAGAAACAATTTAAAAAATAAGGCAGCACAGTCAAATCAAAGTGAACAACGTAAAAACAACAAAAATTGCCAACATAAAAAAAGATTTTGTGGTAAAATAACACCCAAAAAAAACAAACAAACCAAAGTAACAAATAAATTGCATAAAAACACATCTGTTTTGCAACAACATAATAAATAAAATACAAATCGAAAATACATGTGTTATAAACTCGATAAGGACACCCAAATGTACTCTCTTGCCTTGCTGGCCCAGCCCTACGTACACACACACAATCTTGGCTCTTTTCAGGGCAAAGTAAACAATGCTAGCTGCAAGCTTTATATAACATAGGTTTGTGTGCTAATGAGGCAATTGCAAACACATGGACAGTCCATGAAACACACAAAATGCAAATTCACCCAATGTAGAGAGAACTTAAAAGTGAGTACACCTGTTAAGGATGTCCTTAAATTACTAACCAAAAAAACACACTCTGAGCATGCCCAGAAACATCCAAGTAATGTTCACACACAAAAAGCACCACCAAAAAAAACAAAGTCCCTGAGCATGCCCAGAACAACCCAAATGCAGCTAGCACAAAATAAGCCACCCCCTGTCCAAATTTAAGCACATCATCCAGCATGCACCAAAATTACAGATGGGACAAAACACCCCCCAGTTCAGGGGGGCAACTAAAGAGCCTAACGTGCAAAAATTATACAACAAATACCATTACAGTCTAAGGGAACTGACTTGGCAATTTTACTAGTCCCCACTTGGCTGGCTTATCTTCTAGTTATTGGCCTTAAAATGGGTATGGGGGCTCAGGTCCCACTCTAAGGGAGATATATCAATGTTACCAATTGGACAACCCCAAAAACGAAACAAGGAGAAATGCCTTTAAATATGCCAAATTGCTTAAGGGCCAGTTCACACCAATGGAAATTTGGTTATATGGTTTTCAATGGCATAGTTCACCGGAGAAAGAACCAGAAGAAGAAGGTGAAGATGAAGGAAGAAACCGAAGGAAGATAGAAGAAAGAAGAAAGTAGATCGAAAGAAGAAGCATTTAAATAAAGGAATTGTCAAAAACTGTCTCTTGTCATTTTTAACATTTTTTACACTTTTTTTGTGAAATGGTAAGGGTACTTTTGTACCCCCTTACCATTTCACACAGGGGGGAGGGCCGGGATCTGGGGGTCCCCTTGTTAAAGGGGGCTTCCAGATTCCGATAAGCCCCCTGCCCGCAGACCCCCACAACCACCGGGCAAGGGTTGTGGGGATGAGGCCCTTGTCCTCATCAACATGGGGACAAGGTGCCTTGCGGGGAACCCAATGTTGAGGGCATGTGGCCTGGTACAGTTCGGGGGGGTGGTTTCGTCCCCCCCCCTTTTCATGCGGCCTGCCAGGTTGCGTGCTCAGATAAGGGTCTGGTAGGGATTTTTAGGGGGATCCCACGCCATTTTTTTTTATTTTGGCGCGGGGTTCCCCTTAAAATCCATACCAGACCTGAAGGGCCTGGTATTGAATTTCGGGGGAACCCCACGCATTTTTTTTTCTAAATTTAGTTTTTTTCTTAATGCTGTTTTTATCAATTAACTTTTATGTGTTTTGCCGGACCGACATTTCATTATAGCCGCGAAGTGAACCAGCGTAAAAAAAAAAAAAAAAAAGTGTAGAGGTGCGCCCGTTCAACCTATGCAAATGCATATACGTTGTTGACATTTATTTTTCACTTTGCCGGCGCACTGAACCAAAGCATTTGAACAAGTGCAAATGCCATTTAAGCATGTGTATAAATTCACCTCCCGCAGCTCTAAATGTATTTGCCGGCGCTGCCGGCTTGTCAGAAAAAGTGACTTTCTCATTCTATTTTGGCCATATTTGTTACTTGGACAGTTAGTACTATACTTCCCCACATCACCCCCATAATATTGGTACTTCCAGCGTGTCTAAATTTTAAGTTAAAGATGCCGTGCGCCATGTCTATAGTGGCGTACCGATCACCTCTTCCCGTGCGCGGGGAAGAGAATAGTAAATGGGGGATCGCGCTGTGTTACCGGCGCAAATGCTTTGTAAATACAAAAATGTCATTTGCGCATCGGCGTGCACCGCAAGTCATGGCGCAAATGCTTCGTTAATCAGCCCCAGAGTGTTGTCGAGGAATCTGGGTATACCTGGAAAACACAAATTGGCTGATCATTGGAAGTCACAGCCCTATATTATATGCAAACAACTCCCAGGGTTGCCAGTGTACCAGTTTGGCCAGAAGGAAACACAGGGCCATTAAAGACTTGACATTGTAATCATCTCTTGCCTCTATCAGAAGCAGTCCGGTTAACTCCCCAGCAGGATAAACCATCCACATCCACCACCTCTTAAAGACCTCGACCAGTGACTAGGTCCCAGTCTAGGCCTCTTGCTGCAAATGATTAAGGCAGTGAGGAAGAAGAGATGGGAATAGGCTGGTTGTGGTCATCTCGCATGCCAGAGATTAATACCAACCCGTTCCCTCGCACAAAGGTGACAGACAGTGGAATTATTCGACCACAGGTCCCTGAATTTGTGCCACAAGATAGGCCTTCTAAAGATCCTGAAGACCCTCCACACTCTGTGCTGGAAACAGACTCTGAGGGTTCTTTGTCCTCCAGTGAAGCTGAGATACAAAATACTGAAGTACCAGAGGCTGAAGTGGAGAAGGACAGTGTCAGTGTGCTGATAGCACCAAAACCCAAAGAACAGAGAGCAAAGAGAATTATCCAACCACCCAAGAGACTGACCTATGACATGCTGGGAAAATGCTCCGAAGAGATTTGTTCTGCTGCAAAAAGAACTTCTGAAATGCCTTGTCCCTCCACTGCTGATTTAGTGGAGGACAACCCCGTCTCACCCCCTGGCACATCTATACAGGACACCACTGTGTCAGTAACAGGTGCACAGAACAGTCTCCCTTCATGTGATAATTGGTGAAAGGCGCCTCTGTCAGTTCTGTGTCATCGCTTACATGCAAAAACATGTAACAGGTCACGAATTTTGACTATCTTTGGGACCAAAGATTTAAAGCAGGGGGAGTATTTAGCGCAGAGGTTTTGCCACCCAAGTTACTATGTTAAACAATGTGATGTTCTTTAAATAAGAGTTTGGCTCCCTCTAGTGGCCTATTTAATGCTATTAAGACTTTTGTTTGGTTTCATTAATGCCACCCGCCAAAGCATTGTGGGAGATGTAGTGAATGAGGAAGTGACTCATGTGCTAAAACTCAGTCTGTGAACTACTGACCCACAATGCCCAGTTCACCTACCCACAAGGCCAAGTCACAGAACACCCTGCAGGGTGGCGTGTTTCCGGCCTCTTTGGATGCCATTCATCACTTGCCTGCAGTGAGGTCTGTGAGTGTGAACGACAGACTGCAGCCTGTAAGGCGTGGAGCAGAATCGAGTGGCCTCTGAGGAGCTCCAGAGCACAGTCAGCTGGATCAGCGTGCGGATGGACCGGAGGACCCAAGATTTCTAAAGATTTCCTGCATTACAGTCATCAGCCATCAGAAGGAGCGGTGTGGTGTGACGGCGCCAGCTTGGATCAGACTGAGATATCAGGAAAGGAGCCTTGCAAGCATCTGGGCCTGTTGTGGTGAGCGGGCACTTGCCCAGATCAATATAGTGTATGATTGACTAAGTGTATCAGTTATAGACTGCCAGTGTGAGACTTGTAGTCCCACAGAAGAATCTCACTTATCCATAGGCTGCATGCAGTGGAACTTCAGGGTGGCCTTCTCTGTGCTGTAAGTTGATGCTGCATCACATCCACTGATAAGGAGAAAGTATTATAAGTGCCCTTCTGCTTGCCAATACACAATCACCAGCACAGTACTTATTCCACAGTCTACTGTCTACTTGTTTCCCCTGTTTGGATTTACAAATACTGCAGTCTAATACATGAGCTAGCTGAAGATCAAGAAGACATTGGACTTCTATCATCTTATACAAAGTACTATAGTTCACTCTGCATATTGGGACATTGCATCACAACCTAGGGGGAGCCCTTGAGCACAGGATATATGTATTGTGTTGTACCACTGTGTGTTCATAACAGATTTGGTGTGCATGCTTGGAAATCGGTGGGAAGGCGCTCAGTATAATTATTTGAGGATATTGAGCGTCTGTATTACTGTGCGCCTGTCTGCATGTACATCCTTATGGTGGTCATTGAATTTTGAAGTTTAGTTTCATGTACACATTGACTGTTATCTATTGTCATTCTTTATTCCTAAGTTACCACAGTGTTTATTGTGCCAAGTACTTTCTCAGTAAACTTCTTAAAGAGGAGTTCCACCCAGGGGCTCCATTAAAAAAAAAACATTAAAAGTCAGCAGCTACAAATACTGCAGCTGCTGACTTTTATTTGGACACCTACCTGTCCCTGGGTCCAGCGATGCGGGGGATCAAAGCCCCGCTCGTCCCCCCCTCCGCTCGTCGGCGCCGGTATTTCAACTGTAGGTGCCGGGCTGTGGCTTCACAGCCTGGCACCCACTGCACATACGCGAGCGGTGCCGCGCGCCGTGATTGGCCGCTCAATCACCTGGGACCTGTAATGGGTCCCAGATGATTGACAGGAGGGAGGGAGCAGAGCCGAGCCCTTCCTGTGCCGAGGGGGAAGTGATGTCACCAGCCCAGGCAAAGGAAGAGGGGAAGAGGCAGACTACGCGGGACCACCTAGCAACAGGCATTTACAGGTAAGTGAAAAAAAAAATATCCAAATGTTTTTTTGGGTTTTTTTTAGAATTTTTCAGGTATTTTTGTTTTTTTGGGTGGAACTCCACTTTAAGTGGTTAATTGACATTTTGTGTGAGACTCAATCTCTTACTACAGCTGGTGAAGTGACGAGTTCCAAGGCTACGGTAAAAATACTATATAGTGTACCATTGCTGTGTTCCTCTTTCCTGCTGGGTCTCACACTAAAATTATCACACAGGTGTCCCAGAGGGGTTGAGTCTGTTCTTGGGGTTAATAGGCAGAGTACAGGATTAAACATTCATCAGCAGCTCCTACGGGGGGGGGGGGGGGGTAGTGCTACACTTACATAGTGCAGAATGTGGTAAGTTAAATGTGGGATGTACAGTGCAGAGTATATGGTAATGGGTTGTATGTGCATGATAGGAGTGTGGAGTGTATGGAGGTGGGTATTATGTGTAGAAGAGGAGTGGGGTGTGCAGAGCCGCCATCAGGGGGTACAGCCCATAGACTTGTAAGGGGCCCCAGCCGACTGGCAGGGATGTGAGAAGAAGGCAGGGGCGGGTGCAGAGGAGCTCCGTAGATGCTCCTGAATGTGCGTGAGTCAGCAAGCTGCTGCTCTGTCTTTGAGCTGACATCGGGCTCTGTGCTGCCACCTCTAGCCATTTCCTGCATGTGCACCCCTCTGCATGTGGAAACAAGAACTGGGACTAGGACCACCTTACAAGTAAGGGCTGTTGTGCAGGGGGGGCTGTGTGTGTACATGCATGTCATATATACACACACGTGAGTGGTGCTGGGAGCGTACAGGTGTGAGGGGGGCTGAGAACTTATATGTTGTGAGGGGGCTGAGGCACTGAAGGACTTGGTGGGATGGCTAGTGGGCAGATTTGGTGGGACGGCCAGTGGGTAGGACCCTGGGGAATGTTGGTGGTCAGGCTCAGGAAGGGCCCAGGCCTAAAGCTGTATAAGGGGCCCCACAATTTCTGATGGCTGCCCTGGGGGAGTGCATATATTACTGATATCAAATATAATATATATTTATATATAACACTGGTATCTGTACACTGAGTGGAACTGATATCAGTGTTAAATATATGTAGCGCTGACAATTTTTGCTTCTAGTTCTATGTAATGCTGTAACGTTAATAAGTTGGTATATGGCGCCATCTAGCGGCCAAAATATAAAAGTACTGCATCTTTATATTTCATCAATTAGGAAGTGACATGGAAGTGTTTTATTGTTTACCTTTGGACATTAACTTGACCTGGCCACAATGCCCATTAACTCCCATGAATCTCAGGAGAACTGAACTGCATTGTGGGAAGACTATAAAAAGGCTGGGAGCGGCCATTTTAGGTCTCTTGTTCCTGGGCCTGGGCGTGGCCTGCCAGAAGGGCTCTGTGGGTGTGTGTGTCCCACAGAGTTGCGGCCTACCCTGTGGGGAGCGTAACAGCAGCCAGCGATCCTGCCTTAGATCACAGCGTGCTGGAGCAGCAGAGTGATCGTTCCAAAGACCCTTGAAGGAGGTAACCGAGGACTGTGACAACAAAGGAGAAATGGCGCAAGGTACCTGCCAAACATGAAAAACAATCAAGATAATATAAAAACAATTATAAAAATAATGGTGTCCAAAATGACGGTATAAAACCGTAGTGTGTGCGCATATGGGAGAATGATGGTAATGTCTAAACACATATACGCTAAGAAAGTGAAGTCCCAAAATGATGGAAAGTTCAAATGAAGATGATACTGGGCACCAGCGGCAGCTCCCTTGGAAGTAGAAGCAAAGACTCTGGAAGGCAATGTGGAGATAAAACAAGGTGCGCCAATCTAAGTGCAGTATCCAATAAAACTTTATTAAATAAATATAAAAATGAACGGCCAAATGGCTACTCACAAAGGTTCAGTAGAAATAAGGCATGTGATAACATGTAAATAGCCCATAGACAAGACCACGGCGGCTCTCAGTGCAAGGTGGTGCAAGGCGCTGTAGAGGATGTAAGGAGGCTGTCCGTGATGTGTAGTCCTCTGCTGGTAGGGGCTTTTCCATAGGGGGAGCGGGAGGACCCTGGTGTCAGCAAGGTAAAGTCGGCATCTACTCAGGGACCGGAAGCCGGAAAACGGAAGCCGGAACAGGATGAAGACCAGCATGAAGCGCACCATTCACTGGAGTAAAGGCAGCGGAAATGGCGTCTGGACGCGTCAGATGACGCGTTTCAATGCATCCGCATTTTCTTCAGATCTAATTGGCTTATGAAGTTTACATCATATATAGAGAGAGAGAGAGAGAGAGAGAGAGAGAGAGGCCGGCGCACGTCTCTAAGTGACGGCGTCGGCAGGAAGTATTGACACTATTAAGGAGAATCATGTTAAACAAGTGATGGCAATTAAGGATGGTATGTAATGGGACTTGAATGACATATGATAATAAAGATATATGATAATAAAAAATATATGTTAATAAAAATTCATAATAATAAGATTCATACCTAAATAGAGAAAAGGAAGAGAGAAGGAAACAATATATATGTGAAAGGGAAAAAAAATAATATAAAAAGGTAAGATAGAGATTGGAATAAAGATATGAATAAGGAAAGGAGACAAAAATAATACATTTAATAGATGGGAATAAATGTGGAAAATAAAGCAAAATGGGTGAAAAATATAAGAAAAATATTTTAAAAATATATATTAATAAAATATAAAGATATATGTAAATATATAAAAAATAATATATAAAAATAATAATAAAAATAATAATAATAATACTAAGAATAAAAATAAAGATAAAAATAAAAATAAACTAATGAAGAAAAAATAATGAGAAAAAATAATAAATGATGAAGGGGAAAGAAGGGGACTGATGTGAAAATAAGAGGGGGGAAACATGCATGGAATGGTGATGTTGACTGGGTAAATACTTAAAGGGTTAACATGAAAAATCAACATGGATTATAAGAAGACATGCAAAATAGTTATGACTAGATAAGTGAATGGGCAAATAGACTAATGGGCTATACTTGAAAGCCGGTATGGAAGAGAGATGATGGGGATAGTACATAGTACTGTCATAGTACGTACATGTGGTATGCGCAAATAGGTATGTCTGTATGGAAGGACAGGCTAATGAACTAGGGAGCTATATATAAAGTATTATGGAAGAAAGAGGGATGAAAACAGTACGAAAGATAAAAATGAAAAAGAAGAAGAGAGGTCTGTAAAAACCTAGAAATAATAGTTGGCTGTCTAACAGAAATATGTACAATATACATCTGAGGAACAATGCATAAGTCTAAAAATAAGAAACCATATTATAGAGGCTGTGTCAGAAAAAGAACAGAAATTATATTACTGTGTTAATCTCTATTTCTTCATTGAGGCCATTGGGTGTCATACTGTTTAATGTGTATATTCAGAAAGTTTCTTGCCTACATAGACGTTGAAATCTTTCGGCTGGAGTGAAATGATCAGATATGGATTCAATGATCCACACATTGAGGTCAGAAATATTTTGTTGATGATGAATGGTGAAGTGACGGGCAGTACTGTATAATGTGTCACTCGCTGATCTCCATGGATCATCCTACAAGGCTTTTATCCTCCACACTGGGGTACAGTGCTTCGTTTGTAAGTTTTCCTACTGCTGTTTTATTAAAACTTTTATGCAATATACAGAGAGCACTAGATGTTCTTTACTTTATTTCATGTGACCTCTGCGAGCTCCACAACTTGTGGTATCTGATCGGCTACAAGTTTACCTGCTCCTGCCATACTTCCCTTTGAGGGAAATGCTGTCTTTGACCTGACTGATTCACTCAGGGGTCCAACAGCTGAGGTGAGCGGCTAGTGGAGGTTTTGTCTCACTACAGTCACTCATCTTGTGTGGATGTCACTCGCACTACTGGATCATATGTTGGAAATTCTCCAATATGGACATTTATTAATATTATTGTTTTAGTGATTAATTTTATGCGCTGTACTGCTTTTTTGTGAATGATATCTTTGGGATTTGATAAGTTTTATCCTCAGTACCATAGCTGCTTTAGCCTAAACGTTATGTGATTAGCGCTGGTTGATTTTCATTATATAGTACTGTATAAGGGATTGTTGGCTTGGACAGCTCGTCTATGCTCTCCAAACCTCGCACGTAGAGTCCTGATCGTTCTACCAACATATAATAGCCCACAAGGGCAGGTTATACAATATATCATGTAGGTCGTGGAACAATTAAAGAAGGATTTCAGAGTGTAGTTGTTTCCATTGGCTATAAATTTTTTTCTACCATGTGTAACATGGGCACAGGTAAGGCATAGAGCTTTATTGCAACTGTACATACCAACTAATGGGATGAGGGTAAGTTGTCTAAGTGTAGTGGATTTTTTCTGGACATTAACTTTGCTGGGAGCAATTTTGGCCTTAACATTGGGAACCCTACGGTAAACAAATTTAGGAACAGATGGTAAGGAGGATGATAAATGAGGATCCTGAGTCAAAATGGGCCAATTTTTTTTATAATGTGTTCCATTTTTTTATGGCTCACATGGAACTGCGTGACAAATCTGGTAACTGGTTCAGTGTTCTGGATCTTGGAAATGGGTGGAATATCTGTCTGATAGAGGGAGGCAGCTTCACTGATGGCAACGGTTGGATAACCCTTATCAAGTAATTTGTTGGAAAGAGTGGTACATTGGGAACTGTAGTCCTCTAGTCTAGTGCAATTCCTCCTAAGATGATGGAACTGGCTTTTGGGTATATTATTAACCCACCTGGGGTGATGACAACTAGAATAATGCAAAAAAGAATTTCCGGCCGTGGGTTTGGTATTGTTCTTAGTAGCAATCTGGTTGTTAATATGGAATAATTCCAAATCAAGAAAACAAATAGATTCTGGGTCCGTGACAGAAGTGAAAGATAATCCAAAGGGGTTGTTGTTACAGAAAGTGATGAAATCATGGACTGAACTGGGTGGACCATCCCAAATGATGATGACATCGTCTATGTAGTGACCGTACAAGACCAGGTGTGATGAAAAGGTAATGTTATCCCAAATACACCTGGTCTCCCACAGTCCCATGGTCAAATTGGCGTAACTTGGTGCAAAGTTGGCGCCCATGGCCGTACCGTTTTTGTAGATAAAACTGACCAAAGGTAAAATAATTATGTTCTAGACAGAACTTGGTAGCTGAGATATTAAATTCTACCTGAGATGAATTAAGAGTGGGGTTGGAATGAAGGTAGTGTGCAATGGTTTGGAGCCCTACTTCATGTGGTATGGATGTGTAAAGAGAACACACATCTAGAGAAACCCATAGATAGGAGGGCTCCCATCTATAGGGTTGTAATAGATCAAATGGGTCCCGTCTCTGATATAGGAAGGAAGGGACTGGGCCAATGGTTGCAAAAACTGGTCTATGTATAATGAATAGCTGGTGGTAATGCTATTCATGGAAGTCACTATGGCACGGCCTGGTGGGTTGCTAGTGTCATTATGAATCTTTGGTAAGTGATATAGGTAAGGGACTTGGAAGAAAGGTTTTTAGCAAAAAAGCTGCCTCTGATTTACTTAGAATACCTTGGGCTAATGCCTGTGAAATAATAGCATTGGACTCCTCAGTGAATTGGGCCAGTGGATCAGTTTTCAGTTTTTCATAAGTGTTAGTATCAGAAAGAAGACGATAAGTCTCTTGGAGATAGTCTGATCTATTTTGCAACACAATCCCTCCCCCTTTATCTGCAGGTTTGATGATAATCTCCGTGTTGGTACTGAGAGATTTGAGAGCTTTAAGTTCCTGGGGGATAAGGTTGTTGGTGGAATAATGGGCTTTGGAGTATTCTGAAAAACAGAGATCTGAGAGCTCTTTATACACAACTTGATAAAAAGTAGTTAAGAAGGGGCCTTTTGATTGGGTGGGGTTGAAAATAGATTTCGGTCTGAAGGAGGTGTGTTTGATGGGTGGAGAGGACTGAGAGTATTGTGACCAAGCTATCAGGTCATTATCCTCATCAGTATTCCATAACTCACATAGGTATAAGATGGCTTGATGGTCAGCTGATGTTTCTAGCAAGTGATGAGGATCACCTGAGGCAGTGGTGGCTGAAATGGTGGTCTTCTTATCTTTCATATTATAATGTCTTTTTAAAGTAAGGTCACAAATGAATTTATTTAAATCTTTAAATATAGTAAATGAATTGGGAAAAAACGATGGGAGCGAAGTTGAGGCCTCGAGATAACAATGAGATTTCATGATCAATAAGTATATATGAGGATAAACTGAAAATTTTTACAGTTTCCGCAATTTTACTGGGCAGAGTATCTCTGGATTTGTGATGTCCCCCTCGCCTGCCTCTTTCTTGTTTTTTTCTTTTGAATTGGGATGGAATCATGCTGGGTGAAGGGATCTGAACTAAAAAAGAAGTGGGAATATCTAAAGAGGAGTTCCCAAAAGTTACTATATGTCTATCAGGGTCATTGCTGGTGTAGGTAGAGGTCGAAATAGCACAATGGGGAACTGGCGGAATAATTGAATCAGTGAATGGGGAATCAGAAACTGTGGACGTGTAGCAAGGGAGAATGGTTGTAGGAGAGACAGAAAGCTCAGACTGAATGGGAATGGGGAAGGGGGAGGGGGGGGAGATGATAGGAGTCCTGGGGATGTGTGATGAGACTGAGTGGTACAAGCGGCCAAAAGGGGAATGGTGGTGGGGAGAGAAGGATTGTCAGATGGAGCAGAGGGCTGGGAAACATGGAGAGGAGCTATGGATGCAAGATCCAAAGTCTCACTGGACTGGGTAGAACAGGCAACCAGATGTGGAATGTGGGTGTGCTCAGTATCTGATAAGGTACGCGGCTGGAAATGAGGCAAAAGTGAGGGGGGATGAGTGTGTTTTCTTCTCCAGTTAAAGACTCTCTTATGAGAATAATCATCAAGGTCTCTTCTGAATTTACCTAATTTGTTTTCAAATCAGGGAATTCCCACTTTCTTTAGTGTTGATCTTAAAAGTTTTTAACCATTTCATGGGTAAATGTGGGTGGATAGACAGAAATTCTTTGACATGTTTTTCCATTTTACTACGTAAAAAATGATACCGTCTGTCTCTATGGATGATCAAAAGCTGTATCCACTTTTGGGTGCAGAACTGCGCCACACCCTCCCACTCTGTGCGGAGATCTCCATCCAAAAAAGTGCACCCCTTGAGTATACGGAGTCCTCGTGGGGAGATTTTGGATTTAAAATAGTTTCAAAAAGAAACCATCCCACCACTGCGTGTTGGCTGATGTGGTGAAGTCTTCTATGCGTTTCATCCTCGTACATGCATCCCTGCACTTGGAATTAGACCAAGTGCGGGAATGAATGGAGGATGAAAAGACATGGGATGGAAAAATAGTGTATAATTCATCTAAAAGTACATATTTAGATCCTTCCAATTGTTCTATGATGTCCATGTTAAAAGCAAAAAAATAGGTGTACAAAGGAATATACAAAAAAATATACATATATCAATTGTGTATATATACACACAATTGATATATGTATATTTTTTTGTATATTCCTTTGTACGCATATATATATATATATATATATATATATATATATATATATATATATATATATAGAACAGCAAGAGGGTGGGAGAAAGAACAGAAATAAATGATTCAGGTATGAATAATTAAAATAAAAATAGATATAAAGCATGAAAGGGACTTCATATAAATGCATGCATGTATGGTTGGTCTGTAGCACATTAAACAAGCTTCAATAGAGAACAGTGACAACAAAGGAGCAAGGCGCAAGGTACCTGCCAAACATGAAAAACAATCAAGATAATATAAAAAAAAAAATTATAAAAATAATGGTGTCCAAAACGACAGTATAAAACCGTAGTGTGTGCGTATATGGGAGAATGATGGTAATGGCTAAACACATATACGCTAAGAAAGTGAAGTCTCAAAATGCTGGAAAGTTCAAATGAAGATACTGGGCACCAGCGGCAGCTCCCTTGGGAGTAGAAGCAAAGACTCTGGAAGGCAATGTGGAGATAAAACAAGGTGCGCCAATCTAAGTGCAGTATCCAATAAAACTTTATTAAATAAATATAAAAATGGCCAAATGGCTACTCACAAAGGTTCAGTAGAAATAAGGCATGTGATAACATGTAAATAGCCCATAGACAAGACCGCGGCGGCTCTCAGTGCAAGATCCCAAGGTGGTACAAGGCGCTGTAGAGGATGTAGGGAGGCTGTCCGTGATGTGTAGTCCTCTGCTGGTAGGGGCTTTTCTGTAGGGGGAGCGGGAGGACCCTGGTGTCAACAAGGTAAAGCCGGCATCTACTCAGGGACCGGAAGCCGGAACAGGATGAAGACCAGCGTGAAGCGCACCATTCACTGGAGTAAAGGCAGCGGAAATGGCTTGTGGACGTGTCAGATGACGCATTTCAATGCATCTGCATTTTCTTCAGATCTAATTGGCTTATGAAGTTTATGGCATCCCTGAGTAGATGCCGGCTTTACCTTGCTGACACCAGGGTCCTCCCGCTCCATTATTTATCCCTTGTATGGGCAACTAACCATTCACAGGCTTGCCTTTTATCTTTTTACATATCATTTCAGACTTCCTAGTCAGCATAGGCAGCGGGATGCGCATGAACAAACTATACAATACCACCAGGAAAAAAAAAAAATACTACCACCTTCATTGAGGCTCACCGCACTAGCGCAGGAGAGAAAATTCTGTCTTTACACCCCCCCCTTTTTAATATTGATTGGACCCTGGATAAACATTTTATTGGGCCCCCTATGCAATTTTGCTCCCCGATCATTACATCGTACCCCCTCCACCATCCTGCCCCCATTATTAAACTGTTCCACCCTCCTCCATACTAACCCCTATCATTAAACACAGGGGTTATTGTTGAGGGTGGAAAGGTGGGTTATTGTGGAGAGGGGGGGGGTAATTGTTTAGGGTGGAGAGGGAAGCCTGGCTCAGTAAAACAACACTACTCACCGGGCAGAGCAGTCACCCAGCAGCCGCCCACAGATGAGTCTGAGGAGGGGAGGCACATTGTTGGGAGGGGGCATGGCCATTACAGGAGAGGTCAGGTCCAGTAGAGGAGACACAGCTGTAGCGCCTGCTATGTGTTCAGTGCCCCCCCCCCCCCCCCAATAGTACTGTGGGAGGAATTCCACCAGCAACACTGACTGGAGAGAAGGGGGGGGGGGGGGGGGGTTTGAGGCTCTTGAATTATATATGCCTTACCTAAGCAATCTACCTGTGATTTCAGGAAGGAAAGTCATTTGATTTCCCCATAAGCACGTGGTCTTGACAGGTGAATCCTCCCCACTGCACTAATGTATTCTGACAGTGTATTAGACTACACAGATCACTGCTGTCAGCAGTAATAGTATAATAAGAAAAAAAAAAACCCTTGTAGATAGATCGACTTCTGTACAACCAGTCATCGCATAGATGGATAAAATGTCATCCAAATCAACAGGATCTAGCCAAAATTTCAATCAGTTTATGGCTAGCTTTAGAAGCGCCCTTTTAGCCTTCATTTTTGCTGCCTACAAATTTGAGAGGTTCTGGGGACCTGATGTAATTAGGGAAATACTGGGGACTCTTAGGAGCAACTCTTGAAACCCAGATGTGGGTGTTTTGGGGACCCTGATGTAAGGGAAGGACTCCAATGGGGATTCTTGATGCTTGGAGAATCTGACGTGAACAGATGGACACAAATTGCTAATCAGACAATTACATGGCAGAAACTCAGTACATTTAAGCATCTAGACATGGTGAAGACAAACATTCTGAAGTTCAAACCGAGGATAAGAATGGATGGGGGAGAAGACAAAAAAAAAAAAGTGAGGGGGGGGATTTAAGTGACTTTGAACATGTACCAGACAGCCTAGTCTGCGTATTTAAAAAAACTGCTAATCTACTGGGATTGCCACACCATCTCTAGGGTTTACAGAGAATGGTCCAAAAAAAAAAAAAAAAAAAAAAAAAAAGAATATCCAGTGAGTGGCAGTTGTATGGATGAAAATGCCTTGATGTCAAAGGAGAATGGGCAGACTGGATTAATATGATAGAAAAGGCAACAGCAACTCATTACAACCAAGGTATTCAGAATACCATCTCTGAATGCATACCACATTGAACTGTGAAGCAAATGGGCTACAGCAGCAGGAGACCACACCAGATGCCACTCCTGTCAGCCAAGAACAGGAAACTGAAGCTACAATTTGCACAGGCTCACTGAAATTGGACAATAGAAGATTGGAAAAAAAAAGTTGCCTGATAAGTAGATTTCAGCTGTGACATTCAGATGTTAGGGTAAGAATTTGGCATAAGCATGGCTCTATCCTGCCTTGTATCAATGGTTCAGGCTGGTGGTGTAATGGTGTGGGGGATATTTTCTTGGCACACTTTGGGCCCCTTAGTACCAACTGAGCCTTATTTAAAGGCCACAACCCAAGTATCGTTGCTGACCATGTCCATCCCCTTTATGGCTGCAGTGCATCCATTTTCTGGTGACTTCCAGCAGTATAATGCACTGTGTCACAAAGCTCAGATCTCAAAACTGGTTGCATGAACATGACAATGCATTCACTGTACTGCAATGGCCTCCAGTCACCAGATCTCAATCCAATAGAGCACATTTGGGATGTGGTGGAATGGAAGATTTGTATCATGGATGTACAGCCGACACATCAGCAGCAACTGCGTGATGCTATAAGGTCAATATGGACTAAGATCTGAGTAATGTTTAACACCTTGTTGAATCTATGCCACAAATTAAGGCAGTTCTAAAGGCAAAAGGGGGTCCAACCCGGTACTAGCAAGGCGCACCTAATAAAGTGGCTGGTGAGTAGAAACAGCCAGGAGTTGCAGGGGTGGAAAGGCAGGGCACACAACACAAGTATCTCGATTATGTTTTTGGACATGTGAGTTATGCCAAGTCATCACACACACACACAAACACGTGTAGCTATAGACATGTTTACATTAACAGTTCTAAAAAAAAAAAAAAAACTGGTTTTAAATTGCATTTTATTTGCCAAATTATGCTTTGCCAAGTTCCAACACAATAGAAAAGATGCCAGAGAAAAAATAAAAAAATTACAACTCCAGAGTGTTCAGATAACATTTAGTTATACATGCATCATTCACTTCATACACAAAGTGCAGCATTTACTGGGTGTTTAGGCATTGTGTTCCCTGTACGTTAGCAGCCAACATACTTTCTATATTGCAGTAAAACTTCCATAGTGCCGACTGAAAGCCAAAAATGTTTACTATCATGTTACAGTATCTTGCATCAAGTCTCTTGTAGTTGGAGGCAGTTGTATGGATCCTGAACTCCCTCTGGCTTGGCATAAAATTTGTCATCCAGTTTAGCAGCTGAGTTTTGAAGCAGGCATATACCCGGCCTCACCGAGCATTCTTAGAGTTACATAACCATTGTGGTGTATCACAAGTTCAGTAATGCTGCCATGATTTAGATCCATGCGTAACCAAGCTTCAGGAGGCAGCTGAAGAGCCCTATGGAAAAAAAAAAAAAAATTTCTAATGAGATCAAATTTAAGTACTTTTGGGTTTAGGCAGATTAGTCTGCAGCAGAGAAAGGTGGGACAGCAGTGGAGCACATTGACAGACATCAATGCAAATATCATGCACTGATATTTAAACAGAAGCACACTTCTAAGATTGAAATTGTGATAAAAAAAAAAAAAATCTGATGTTTATCTAAACAAATTGATCAATTTTATGGTATTATGCCTTTAGTTTAATTGTTGACTTTGCTGCACTGCACTTTTGGGGTTGTGACCATAGACACAGAAGGGACCATTTTTTACATTAGCCCATGTGGCATATACACTCAAATGTATAAATAGATGTCAGTCAGTACCAGTTTAACTTTGTTATGCTTAGCTGAATATTTTGTATATTTTTGTATAGCAAGCACTATAAAGCCAACCTTCACCACACCTGTATTTAAAAGACAACATGGTCTCGTACACATGCCTAGGTATCATTGCACAACAACCTGTATTCGTTGCTCTAAGGCATTTTGGAGTTTCCTAGCAGAACACTATAAAATGATCCTATTTGAGACCAGATTCAATTTGGCCCAGATAAAGACAATTCCTAAAATTGCACTTGAGTGTCCCATCCACAAATGTGCATCTTACATTTTGACTTTACTGTGCGACTTTGTTATGACTGATCCAATGTGATCAGTGTTTGTGCTCTACAAAGTCGCTAGATATGTGCAGAGCGGAAAAATTTGGTTTGATTTATATTCAAACAAATTCCAAATTTGCAGAAGGATTTGAAATTGAAAATTGATTGCACGATTAGAATAGCTGTTAAGGAGCATGAGCCTTAAAATGGGGGGGTGCTTTGCATCACTTCACCCTCCCTCCTAGATAGTAAGCTCCAACAAGCAGGGCCCCGATTCCTCCTGTATTAAATTTCATTGCAACTGTACTATCTGCCCTCATGTTGTAAAGTGCTGAACAACCCTGGATGCCCGGTGGTTGTGGGGTTTGTGGGCAGAGGGGGCCTTATTGTAATCACTTTCATCCAAGTGAGACAAACTAAAAGTACTCCTATTTACATGAAGGCCTGGGATCTGGGGATCCCCACAGCCATCAGCCAGGGTTGTGGGGAAAGAGGCCCTTGTCCCCATCAACATGGGGACAGGTGCTTTGGGGCACAACCAAGCTGGGCTGCATGTTTGGATAAGGGTCTGGTATGAATTTTGGGAGGGACCTCACATGGTTTCCCCTCATTTTTCATTGCTGCCATTTTCACAGGTTGCAGATATCATGACTTCAATGTAAACCCTCAAGTTGCATGAAAGCGGAACCAAAGTAGTGCAGTCACTACTTTAAAGTTGCAGAAGTGTTAATAGGGCTTAAAAGTCAGACGGATAATCAAACTACAGGATTAACTGAAATGAACACATGGAATAGCAGCTCTTAAATGAATAGTACTCTTGCGTTATCAAAATAAGTGAATAGTGCTGCAAACACCAAAAATCCATGGCTCCAAGTGTATAACTGATGTTGTGCTGTTAACAGTAACAAAAACTGAATAATGCAAGCGATATAAATATTGCTTCCAAGTGTCCATAAATATCACATAATAAAAAAGGGACTGATGCAATGAGTAGTATATATATATGTATGTATATATATATATATATATATATATATATATATATATATATATATATATATATATATATATATATATATATATATATATATATATATATATATATAGTCCCAGTGATGACAATCTTTTTGTCACAAGAGTGAAATAACTGGCAATTGGCGTGTTATATCTGATACTTCAGTGCTCACAGGCCTCACTTTACTGCTATAAAGTAACAGCGTTGGATAAAATAGGAATTTTATAACAGCTTACCTGTAAAATCCTTTTCTTGGAGTACATCATGGGACACAGAGCCACACAGTAATTACTTAATGGGTTATGGGCCACCTTCAGGTGTTGACACTGGTATAACCAATACAGGAATTTGGCTCCCCTATATAACTCCTTCCAGGAGGATCTCAGTTTTTTGTAGCCAAGCAATATACTTAAACTCCAAAAAGAGTGATGGGACCTCTGTGTCCCATGATATACTCCAAGAAAAAAAAAGTGGTGTAGGCTGTTATAAAAAACCTATTTTCTTTATCGTACATCATGGGACACAGAACTTAATGGGATGTCCCATAGCAATGTTACTTGAGGGGAGGGAGACACAACCCATAGGGCACCCCCAGACCTGAGTACTTCTACCTGCAGCACACTGCACCTGAAGGAGATATCCTCATTCCTCCTTACATCCATTTGATAAAAATTGTGAATGTATGCACTGAAGACCAAGTTGCAGCCCTGCAGATCTGAGCCATGCAGGCCTGGTGACACACTGCCCATGAAGCACTAACTTCTCTGGTAGAGTGCGCCTTAACGTGAAAAGGGGGAATCTTACCCCTTAAATCATGAGATTGAATTTTCACTTCGAGACAGTGGACTTCAATGCTGCCTGTCCCTTAAGACCTTCTGGCAGAATAAATAAGACACCAGTCTTAAGAATCTGAGCAGTTGCCTTTAAATCGATTCACTGCTCTCACCACATTAAGACAATGTAGTGACTTTTCTTCCCTGGAACATAGTTTTGGAAAAAAATGGCAGGACAATATCTTGGTTCAAGTGAAAACCTGAAACTACTTTTGGCAAAAAGCCTGGATGAGGGCATAACACCACTGTTCTCATGAATAATGAAATATGGCCCTTTACAAGAAAGAGCAGCCAAATTCTGAAACCCTCCTTGCTGAGGATATAGCAACCAAAAATACCAGCTTCCTTGTCAAAAGGACTAAGGGAATGCTGTATCGGTTCAAATTGTTGTTTTTGAAACACTGACAAAACCAAGTTAAACTCCCAAGGGCTTAAATGCGATTTAACTGGCAGATTAATCCGCATCACCCCTTGTATGTAACCCCGGATAAAGAATGCATGGCAAGCGGTCTTTGAAATAAAATCGATAAGTCTGAGACTTGGCCCTTAATAGTACTCAGGGCCAATTTCATCTCTACACCCAATTGCAGAAAGGCAAGAATTCTGCCTATGATATATCTGAGGGTGCCAACCCTTGGATTCACACCAGGAAACATAAGTCTTCCAAACTCTATTGTTCTGGAAGCTGGTTACCTTGCATCAGTCAAAGTAGAGATAACTGACCTGGAAAGCCCACGTTTCTCCAGACTGTGGGTCTCAATAGCCAGGCTGTTAAATTTAGCGTTTGTAAAGGATGGAATATCGCCCCCTGTGAGAGCAGGTCTGGCCTTAGTGGGAGGGGCCATGGACCCTCCACTACCATCTTTAAGATTTCTGCGTACCATGACCTTCTGGGCCATGCTGGTGCTACCAGAATTACCAGCTTTCTTTCCAGCTTGATCCTGTAAAAGTCCTCATGGCAGCAACTGAATAGGAGGGGGGAATGCATTGATCAGTAAGAACTGATCTCATGGTGTTACCAGCGCATCTGTTCCGCATGCGAGTTGATCCCTTGTCCTGGACACAAAGTTGAATCTGGTTGGTGACTTAAGTAGTCCGCCTGTAGTAGTTCAGTTCTTGACCACTGTCCCTGGACAGTCATCTTCTCTAGTACTGCTCCCCAGCCTGAAAGGCTGACATTTGTCATTACTACCAGATAATTGGTCTGAAGGATTTCCCTTTCAGCAGATTCTGGGTTAGTAGCCACCAACTGAGGCTTTGGGACACTCTTGGGGACAGCTGCATTGGCAAGTCCAAAGCTTGGATCGTTTTGTTCCAAGCAGACAGGATACTGTTTTGTAACAGTCTCAAATGGAACTGGGCATAGGGAACTGCTTTGAATGAAGCCACCATCTTTCCTAAAAACCTCATGCAAAGGCGAATTGAAGGATTTCTTTGACCTGACCATCTGCACCAGCTCTTGCATGGAGCTGATCTTTGCCAGAGGCAAGAACACCCTTTTCGGTGCTGTTTCTATGATGAGGCCCAAATACTCCAGCTTTTAGTGGTTTTAAGGAAGACTTCTCTAGGTCGAGAATCCAACCCAGACTTTCCAGGTAACTGGTTGTAATGCGTACACTTTGCTCCAAGCGAGCCACTGACTGGTCTATTAACAATAGATAGTCTAGGTATGCCAAGACTGTTATGCCCTGTGCCCTTAGCCTGGCTAGAGGTGGAGCCAGTACTTTTGTGAACATCCGGGGTGTTGTAGCTAGCCCAAAGGGCAAGGCTACAAATTGAAAGTGCTGTTCTACTTCAAACTGCAGAAACCTCTAGTGAGCAAGAAATATAGGTACATGCAGATATGCATCTCTGATGTCAATGGATGCCAGAGGTTCTTCCTTGTAGGATGGAAACTACTGACTTGATTGACGCCATGCGAAAGGAGCGGATTTTCAGAAACCGATTTAGATTCATTCGATCTAGAATGGGTCAGATATCCCCATTTGGTTTTGGTACCGTAAACAGGTTTGAATTAAAAACACCAAACCTTGCTCTTTTGTGGGGATCTGTATGATTACCCCCTGAGCCAATAATTAGTCTAATGCTTGAAACAGGGATTGCCTTTTCCCTGGATCTTTGGGAAAGTTTGATAACCAAAAACGAGATGGTGGAAACTCCCGAAATTCTAGTTTGTATCCTAGAGACACCGTGGAGAGAACCCATCTGTCCTGAATTTCCCTTTGCCAGACTTCTGAGTATTTCAGAAGTCCCCCCCGCCACTCTGGTGAGGGAGGACACCTCTTCATGGTGAAGCTTTAGCATTCTGCTTTGCAGCCCCAGGTCTTTTGTGCCTGGGCCTGACCCTGAGGTTTTCCGCTAGAGTCTGAGGGCGGAGGCCGTGCCACTGCCTAGAGGCAGATGCCCCTGGTGCAGGAGAAAAAGTCAGTTTAAATGAAGGATATTTATACTTTGACTGGCAAAAGTACTCTTTCCACTAGCAATAGTCTGGATGTATTTAGCCAAATCACCACCAAATAGTCACTCCTCATGAAAAGAGAGGTTCCTCTAGTCAGAAGCTTTTTGCAAGGTGCTTCGGCTGATCAATTTTTTAACCAAAGGGTTCTACACATGTGTATTAGCACAAGCACAAGGCGGGACACCTGGTGAATAGAATCTTTCATAGCGTCTATAGCAAAACAATGCCTTTGGCAATTCCGCCAACTCACAGGCCTGCTGTGCAGGGACCTCTTTAAGAGCCTCTGAACTGGTCCTTTAAAGGACTGACAGATGCCTATTGCTGCGACTGCAGGCTGAGTAAAGATCCCTGCCAAGGAAAAAGGATTAACAGGAATTCCAACTTCTTATCTGTTGGATCTTAAAGCATTTGCACATTGTCTACTGGACAAATTAAACTTTTATGCACACTGGAAATTACAGAGTCAACCGCTGGAACCTTCTATTTCTTGGTGAATTTTTCTTCCATGGGATAGAGAACTGAGAATCTCTTTGGAGGGAGAAAATGCTTATCCAGATGATCCCATTCAGCATAAAGCTTTTCTAGTAACACGGACAGGAAACGCATGCAAGGACTGTAAAGGTTTCAAAGAACCCAAGGAAGAAACCGGACTTTCAGCTGTTAGGGGTAACATGAAAATGGAGCGAACCATCTCTAAGGATTTGTACCTCAGATTGTGAAGCTGAAACAACCGTTTCCTCCGCAGGGGAATAATCAGCTTGTTTTACTTTTTTCTATCTCAGTTGTCTGAGGGCAATACCCAATCCTGTCCCCACTGTTACCTTGATAAGGGGTTCGAGGTATGTATGTATGTATGTATGTATGTGTAATCTAGCCCACTTCCTATCCCCTTGGATGGAGGATGCAATTAAAGCTGCTAATCTTCATTCTAAGCCCTGCAGGGCAGAGGAAAATGCATCTTCGGTCATGTATACAGGGACTGAAGTGTGAAGCAGTTGCACCACCAAATCGGTTCCAAAGACTCACCCTGGCTTGCCATATCTGGTATCTCAGGAGAGGATGACAGTGTGGAGGTATGACTGGAGTTCCCAGCGCCTGGGGTGGAACTTTTGGTGATTTAGTAGTAACCTTGGAAGCCATAGTGCCAAGCACAAAAGCAGGGGCACTCTAAATGTACTATTTGCTGAGCAATAGTAAGGGAAAAAAAAAAAAAAAGCCAGCATAGATTAAACTGATGCTAAATACTGTCTCTTCCTGTACTGAAAATGCCTGTGTACACCCCTCACATGCTCCAGCTCTTCATTTAGCTGCTCTAGTAGACACATCTAGTGATAAGGGCGTCAGCCTTTATCCCCCCCCCGAACCTCAGGTTTAAGACCGATTGCCTTGCTCTTCACAAGGACGCCAAGTCCGCACACGGCACCGACTGCTTTAGCCACACCCCTTCATCAACCCGCCCTCTTTCAAAGAGAATCTCAGCCTGCGCGCATGGCTTCTGAGGGTTTGAGACAGACCAGGAGGAGAAGGGGCTGCAGTTACCATGCGGCATCTGTCTTCTCTGAGAAAAGGCTTCTTTATACTGTATAACAAAGGCAAGTAAATGTTTCTCTAAGAAAACCACCCGCACCCTCAAGGGGTGGCAGGGGAGCGGGCGGGCGAGGGTTGTTTAGCAGTTTGAGGTTGTTACAAGTGTGCTGTCATACTGAGAATGTCACACTGCCCACAGGATGTAATTGTACATGTACCCCCAGCCACTAAGTTTCCCCAATTGGGGGGAGAGGACTAAAGAACCCCCTCTGTAGCACAGATTGAAAGGGTATGTGTAGTCTTACTCCCTCTAGAGGAGACTTTAAGGCATTACAATGTTACATATTGGAAAAAAAAAAAAAAAAAAAAAAAAAAGCCAAAAGGTGGACTTTGCAGTTCCTAAGCTTCTCTTACCTTTTCCTCACTGCAGGATACTGCTTAAAACAGACAGATCCAAACGTCACCCATCACAGCAGGCAGCATAGTTCAATCTTCAAAGACCGGGTCCCTTAATAGGGGTTCCACTCCTTTGAACCTGTATAGCACCCCTCAGGACAACTTTAGGTAATGTAGCAAGACCAAAAAGAGTCCTGGTTCCTAGGGTTCAGCCCTCAAAGAGAAGCCTTACAGGCAAAACCTTGTTCTTCTATGCAAGGCCAGGGTACCATCCTGTGGCCACAGTGGCGTGGATGGATCTGGTTGTGGAGTTTTTTTTAAAATCCAGCCTGGAGCTCCCCAGAGCACATCTTGAATTTTTTTATGGGGGGGGCCTGTGTCTCTTAACTTTAGGGATCTGATGAACGCTGCCCTAGGGACTGGATGTATGGCAATACCTCCTTTGTATACCACAAAGAAGGCTAGGTGGACAACAAAAAGGGGCCAATAGCCTGCTTTTGGTCTGGATGAAATACAGCAGGTCCTGCATGGAAGGTCATGGGGTTCAATTTTTACCGATTCCTGCAAACTTCCCTTCATAAGATCTGTCCTTCAATCTGGAGATCTGATGTCTCCCTTGTTTGCATTCAGCTCCAGCAGATCCTAGGGACTGTATCAGGTCTGTAGTCTGGGGAGCAGACAGGAGATCTGCTAGAGCCCAGTTTGAAGTGTTGGAAAAATTTCTGTACAAATACCATGTGACAAAAAGTTGGAATGACCACCATTTGAATCTATCGGTTTTCAGTAATTTTCTAGCAAAAAAAATTGTTACATGTAGGAGAGAAGTTTCAGGATTGGCCTGGGTGACAAGGGGTTAATTACCATAAGTAATATACAAATTATACATTAAGGGAATTTACATTTTCAAAAACTGTACTCGAGCAGGTGGCTTCATGGATAATTTACTGAAGTTATAAGTTAAAGTGTCAACCAGTAATTTCACAGTAAATAATTTGTTATAACATAAGTTGATTAGAATAGTACCTTTTCAACAGCAGCAGATGCTCAATCCCCCTCTTAACTGAGAAACATGGAATTTTGGCTAAACCTCATAACCATGTTTTTTCTTTTAGTTAAGAGGGCTGAGCTGGACTGGAAGGGAGCATTTGTCTTTTATAGATGAAATGGCCGCACTCTGTACTCGATCTGAATAAAAGAATTTTGATAGAGTTGAGATCTTTTGATTATATGCGGAGTGGAACTGAGGTGGGCACCGGTCCAGATCAGGCATTCAAAACCTCACCTGGAGCAGAAAGTTCTCTTTTTTGGATATTGGCCTTTCATACACATGCCCCCTTCTATGACAGTGCAGTGAGGCGTGCCTCCACTGCAGCATTTTTATTGTACAGCTTGGGCCAACGGTACTTTACCATCAGTCCAAGACTCCACGCTGTCCACTGAGCTCATCCTCTGTCTGCTACAGAGTGTGCCAGCTTGTATTTAAACTGGCTGCTCTGTATATAGCTTCTGACATATGCAAGGAGCCCCACATCTCTGAAGACCCCCCCCCCCCCCCTCCCCCATTTTTTGGGGGGGAAAGTGTTTTATGAAGAGAAAAATATGGTACTTTATCTGTACAACAGCCATTTAGTGGAATACCCAGCCCTCAACTTGCACCCCCAGTGGGGCACAAAAGCAGTCTTATCTGGGTAGAAGTGCACAGTCAGTACTGTAACCAATTTATTGCACAATGCTGTCCTGCAGTTATAGCCCAAAGTATTAGGTCTTCATGGAATACCAGTGTAAACAGGCTGCAATGATCACTCATGTGTGATTACACCAAAGCAAACAGACTTCACAAGCATCTTCATATGGAATATTTGCCATGTTTTTGCAAGAATGTAAAAGATGGCAGATTCCCTTACCTGCATACAAGGTAGCGGATAACATTATCATGGCAAACTATGATCTCATAGCTTTCTTCTTTCTGTTCATAGTCAGCACGGTGAATGTAGCTTCTAAAAGCAGATTCTATACGTGGTCCATCTTTAAAATACTAGGTGAGAAATTTCCAGATTAGATTAAGCATTTAGCAAATGAGCAAACTAGGTTAGGAACAAAGTAGCACAAACAAGTTCAAATTCTCAAATGGATAATGCCTAAAAGGGAAGTAGTCTGTCTCTCCTTAGTCTAATGCAAGCGATACCTAGCTGGCTGTAATTCCACTGAAGCTTCAGCCTTCCACCTACCTAGAGTGGGAATCTTGTCAAATGTAGACAATCGAGGCTCACTGCAGTAAGCCACAGAACACCATGAAATCAGTGGCTTCCTGCCCTGCTCTTGGGCAAAAGTGGGACAGAGAAAGGTCACACCTCAAAAACAAAGCAAGCCAAAAGCCACATGCAAGAGTGTCCAATTCTTTTAAAGACAAGTGCCATCTTGCTCCCAAAATGAAGTGGTTCCATAAGCTACAGATGAGTACGGTTACAGGTCTATAGCTTCACAGTTCTGCACTGAGGCATTAGCTTCCGAGGTCAGTTTTTTACATGCCAAACATTTACATAGTTACATAGTAGGTGAGGTTGAAAAAAGACACAAGTCCATCAAGTCCAACCTATGTGTGTGATTATGTGTCAGTATTACATTACATATCCCTGTATATTGCGGTCATTCAGGTGATTATCTAATAGTTTCTTGAAGCTATCAATGCTCCCCGCTGAGACCACCGCCTGTGGAAGGGAATTCCACATCCTTGCCGCTCTTACAGTAAAGAACCCTCTACGTAGTTTAAGGTTAAACCTCTTTTCTTCTAATTGTAATTAGTGGCCACGAGTCTTATTAAACTCTCTTCTGCGAAAAAGTTTTATCCCTATTGTGGGGTCACCAGTACAGTATTTGTAAATTGAAATCATATCCCCTCTCAAGCGTCTCTTCTCCAGAGAGAATAAGTTCAGTGCTCGCAACCTTTCCTCATAACTAAGATCCTCCAGACCCTTTATTAGCTTTGTTGCCCTTCTTTGTACTCGCTCCATTTCCAGTACGTCCCTCCTGAGGACTGGTGCCCAGAACTGGACAGCATACTCCAGGTGCGGGCGGACCAGAGTCTTGTAGAGTGGGAGAATTATCGTTTTATCTCTGCAGTTGATCCCCCTTTTAATGCATGCCAATATTCTGTTTGCTTTATTAGCAGCAGCTTGGCATTGCAAGCCATTGCTGAGCCTATCATCCACTAGGACCCCCAGGTCCTTTTCCATCCTAGATTCCCCCAGAGGTTCTCCCGCCAGTGTATAGATTGCATTCATATTTTTGCCACCCAAATGCATTATTTTACATTTTTCTACATTGAACCTCATTTGCCATGTAGTCGCTTGGACAGGGTAAAATCCCCAAATCCTCACCAAATTTAATAGGTACGATGCCCTTGCTTTCTTCAGGTTGCCTACACGAAAAGAGTTCCTGACTCAAAGCTTACAAGTCCATAACAACCGTCACTGAAATTCAATGCAGAGATTTAAGACTCACCACAACATCTTGTTTCCAGTCAGAACTTGGATCTGGTCTAATGGGATGCCCTTCTATTAGCAAGTCAGAACCAGTTTGTGTCACACCTGTGAAAGAAAGCCAAGATTGTGACACATTTAGTACACATTACATGCATATTAGTGCACAAACTGGCTACCAGCCTTTTGGCCAACAGCAAAATCTAGATCTGGTGCATATATGCACACCACCATTTCCATCAATCACAATATATTTAGGGCAGCTGGAGTGTGGTTAAAGTGGTTGTAAAGTCAGGATAACAACTTGCATCCCCTACATTTTGTTAAGATCTAAAGTACTGTCCATTTTTTTATAATTCTAATCCTAAATATCTTCACAGCACCGATGTGAGGTCACATGACCTTGTTCTGCTCTCCTTTGCCAATCTAAGGAACGTGGAGGGGCTGACATAACCCTGTCAGCCTGCCAGAGGAGGAAGGTCATGTGATCTCACATCAGTGCTTTGAGAAGTATTGAGTATTTAGGATTAGAAATTGTAAAAATTCCACAAATACCATCGACTTACCAGTGACAGTATTTCTAATAGCTGTTCAGGACAACCTTGGAGAGAGCAGATCCACCCATTTTCTAGGAATCTCATGCCTTCTTTAAATACCTTCTCTTCCACCATAGCCTCAGTTATTGCGTGTTCTGACATATTGGAAAAACAAAGCACAGAAAGCTACCCAACCACGACAGATTCTTAAACCATTTCTAAGATAAGGGAGGGAAGCAATGGTTGTCCTGAAAGGCTCTTAGAAATACTGTCACAGCTAACCAAGTCTCAAATCGCCTTTCAGGACAACCGAGAAACTTACACTAGGGTGGGACTACGGCCTGCAGTACCTTCCTGCCGAAGGCCTGATCTGCGGCAGACAGTAGGTCCAACCTATAATGTTGGAGCAATGTTGAGAAGTTGGACCATGGGCCTTGCATATTTATTCAGGCGTAGCACCAGCTCTTTCAACCCAGGAAACTGCCGTTGATCTCCTTTATGTGAACCTGAGAAACAGAGCATTTGATTTTCTAAATCCTTTGGTGACTAAAGCCTTGTACACAATTGGATTTTCCGTTGGGAAATATGTGATGACAGGCTGTTGGTGGAAAATCCGACCTTTTTACACTCCATTGGACAATTGTCAGATTTTCGACAAAAGTTGGATGGCAGGTTTTAAAATTTATCGCAGACAAAGGTCTGTTGTCCGATTTTCCAAGCGTGTGTACACAAGTCTGGACAAAAGTCCAAAGTACAAACACACATGCTCAGCAGCCGGTCTTGCAAACTAGCAATCGTAATGGAGAACTAACATTTGTGACATGGCAAAATTATGTAATCTCAAAATGCAGCTGCTTTGCTGGTGATACTGATGGAGTTATGGCAAATTTGCAAAGGATTTTCCTGGTGATAAAGATTTTTTGGGGAAGTTACAACACCATTATCCTGTAGTTTAAGATGAGACAACTAATCTAGCGCTAAAATTCTCTATCAGAAAATGTATATAAATGAGTAGAAACAGGTGAGAAAGTCCCAAAAGGTAAAACATTTCTATGACAAGCATATGGAGTCCACCATAAAAAAAAAAAAAAAAAAAAAAAAAATTGATGCTCAGAAGTAGGGTACAAAAGGCCTCAGCCGGCATGTAGAGCATTAGGGATAGTGTTGCCCTCCACCCAAGATAAGGGGTATGCACTCCTCCCAGAAAAAGTGCAAGTAGTGGACCTGTGCTTGTACCTAGAGGCTCGGCTATCATCTTCCTCATCCGAATCCCTGAGTGAGAGAAAAGTACTTGTCCCCTCATCCCGAGTCAAAGACCTCTGCTGTTTTAGAGATGGGTGCCCTAGGGCTGGACGGTGGATGCTGGGGCTCAACCTGGCCTGCCGGGCAAGCATAGATTTGACTGGACTCAATGAGTTTGTAAGCTCTTGTACTGAAGAGAGCAGGTCCTTGTATTGTTGGGACATTTCCTCTTAAGCCAGCCCGTTGATACAGGTCCTGCACATTGTTTTCCACAAATCAGAGGGGATTCTTGCAGGAAGGGCATTTCCTCTGACCTGGTGGGTTTGAATGCTTGGTTTTTCCTAACACTTTTTCCTGCAATGAGAATAAATGAAACTTACCTAAGGGTCCCCGAACACTTTCCTGCCCTTAGTGCAAAAATAGACCAACACCAGACAGAAGGGAAAAGGTGCCCCGAGCAGTGCAAATCCCAGTTAACAGCAACCACCATGTCCAAACTGCAGGGTCCAAGAGAAGTTACCTCTGACCGTACAACCACAGGCTCCCTGCAGGAAGGATCACACAAATAACCAAAGCATAAGCCCATTTGGAGAAGGAGATACCACTGTACTGGTGCCTGCTTCCACCGGTCCGTTGTCCATCCTTAGATCACAGTGGGGCCTGAAAACCCCCCCCCCCCCCAATCTGGTTTTGATTAGCCTGGTCTCAGCATCATCAATGAGGGCCGAAACCGGAAGTGCTGGTCTACAGACTCGCCCCCTTGGCTTTTGCCTTCCAGGCGATGGAACCACTTGCTGCGTCACCGGATGTGACATCACCTGCCAGCCAGGACCTGGAACTGCCATGCAGGACACGCCGCTGACCAGCAGACACTGACACCTCCTGCGGGCCATTGCTTCCCCTGAACTGGAGAGGCGGGGGTGGGGTGCTGGGATGGTCACTGCACTCCAGGCAGACACTTTAAGGTAAGCCTTCTCCCTCCACCTTGGAGAGAGCAGAGCTCCCTGGTTCCAGCATGCGCTTCCACCATGACAAAGGAAATAATAACTGAGGCCATGGTGGAAGAGGGATTTAAAATGCATACATTTCCTGGAAAATGGGTGGAGCTGTGCTCTCTCCAAGGTTGTCCTGAAAGGCGATTTGAGAAAACAGTACTCTAGATCTTGATAAAACAGGGGATGCAAGTCATTTATAAGTGTCATTTTCAAGCAACTGGGAAGAGCAGCAAGAGGGGATATTGCTCACGCAGGGAGGGGGAGGGAGAGGCGATCAGAGCAGGATGATGGAGGCACATAAACTGACCACGGCATCATGGATCAGCACACGGAAAAAAAGGCAGGAGCAACCAGGTATTTTACATCATACAATGGGACAAGTTACACAGCACAAGCACTGTGCCATTTAACATGCTTTAAAAAACAGGGTTGGGGGAGGTTTTGCAGAAGCTTTAATTGTGAACTGCAGTTACTTTGGCATCCTGTAGTTATAACAAACTGCTCTAATGCTTCTTCTAAGCCTTCAGGTTCAGAATTAGCAGAAGTTCCCAAAGATGGCCACCATATTGGAGGCAGTCTTCAGAAATGAAGTCAGAAGTCTGTAAACAGTCATTATGCTGCACCTGGAGAAACCAGTCATTCTGAGACAGCTGAGGAAAACAAACCATGGTATTCATAACCGAGCATTATGCAAAAATCTAACACGTAAAAAGCCAGCCATTTCACATTATACTTACCCTGAAGATGCTGGCCAATTATTTCTGAGGTCTCTTTGGCCCTTTGCAGTGTAGAGTATGTAATCTTCTTGTATGTGTAGCCCAAGTTAGCAAGGCGCTGACCAGTTAAATTGGCTTGCTCACAACCTATAGCATGAAGACAATGCAGTAAGAAATAGAAAGAAATTGATCCAATTGATGAGGGACCTGTTAGGCAAGTAGGAAATCCTGTAGCCAAGTTAAATACATAACAAAATCAACCTCAAATCTTGAGATAAGCAGTCTGTTCAGAAAGCATTACTTAGATATGGAATTCCTAGCTTTCCCAGGACCACACTGAAGGCTCATGACCCCAACCTAGCACTGTAGGCAGAAGCTGGAGTGCAAGAACAGAACATTCCCCAATAGTAACTCAGCATCTTGCATTTAAATGGTCTGCTTTACAACCATACTGTCGCTGTCTTCTCTGCTGCTCAAGTGCAAGACCACAGTCTAAAGCTGAACTGTAGCCATTTAATCTAGCTGTTCACAAAATGGCTTTTGTATTACAGGCACAGGTCTCAGACACGTCATGCTAATGGAGGATAACAAATTATGCTAGCGATTGAGTTTTCAAACTTACAAAAGAGATTTGAAATACACAGGGCAGACTTTCCCCTGCCAGGGGAAAAAAAAAAAAAAAAAAAAAAAAAAAAGGAAATTGCAAGTTTTCAGTTACCAAGACACAATAGTTCATGGTTAATACATAAGGAAAAGTCAATTTGCTTGGCTCTCTGCTTGCACCAAGTCTAGATCAATTTACCAGAACTAGAGCAGGGGGAGAAAAAGATAGTGTGAATTAACCCCAGTACCTCAGCAGTAACTTCCTCCTGTTCAAGCTTAAAGGCTGACTGGTCCTACAGTCTCAAAGCCAAGATCCTATAGATCTATTGGCAGCCTGTACACCAAGGACACTCACCTGTTTGTATGCACTGAAAGTAAAACCCTCCTTCAAATCCAAACAAGTGAAAATGACCAGTTACACATAACAGTGTTTCTGGGAAGTCTTTCAGAATGGCACCCTGAGAGATGACTGGTCCCACCTGACAGGAAACACAAAGGGGTTAAAACACCCGCCCCTCCCTGTGCTCCTCAGTCGGGAAAAAGTATTGACCCACCTCAAATCTCCATACAAAACACCAAAAGCAGTGGGAAATAGGCCTGCCATCCTGGAAGACTTCCCAGAAACACTGCTACCGGTAAGTCTAACTGGTCATTTTCTCAAGTAGTCTTCCAGGATGGCACTCAGAAGAGCAAGTAGCTCAGGCCTGCCTTAAGGCAGGACAATAGCTTGTAGGACCTTCCTACCAGATGCCAAATCCTGAGGTGACAGCAACTACACCCTGTAGTGTCTCAGGAAGGTGCTCTGGCTTGTCCACGTAGCTGCTCTGCATGTTTGCTCCATCAATGCTCCTGCCCTTTCTGCCCAAGAGGTCGCCAGAGACCAAGTGGAATGTGCCTTAAGGTTTTTTGGGGCTGCCTTATCATAGGCTAAGGTAATAGTGTGCTTGATACATCTTGCTTCGGATGATTTAGATGCTTGCCGACTTCTTCTGGCCAGAAAAACTAACTAAATAAGTGACTGGACCTTCTAAACTTCTTTACTCTATCCAAATAAGCCAACGTTTGACATCTAAATGAAAGGAACTTTCTCATTCTGAGGATTGTTACAAAATGAAGGAAGAACAATCTTGAGTTCTGTGGAACCTTGAGGCTACCTTCGGGAGGTACAGGGAGTCCTGCCTGAGTACAACCCTGTCAAATAGAAACAAGGGCACTTTTATTGACAGAGCCTGGATGTCACCTATCCTCCTGGCTGTTGTAACCACCAGCAGGATGGCTGTCTTTATGGTAAGTAACTCAAGAGGGATAAGAGCTAACGGCTCAAATGGTGCCCTGATTAGGGCTTCCAAGACTAGCATTAGATCCCAAGGCAGAAACTTGCTCATCTGTACTGGGGACAGCCCATCTCTGGCTGATAAAAAAAAAAAAAAAAAAAAAAAAAAAACACTGGACAAAGGCTGCGACCTTAACCCTAAGGGTCTTAGTTGCTAACCCCTGACCTGTGCCATCCTGGATAAAGTCCAGGATGGCAGGGATCTCTTGTTAGGAAGTCCCCTTCACCATGGCAAGAAGACTCCCCAGACCTTGGCATAAATGTGCCTGATAACTGACTTCCTACGCAAAGGAAGAGTGTCAATTACTCTCAGAACACCCCTTTTTCACAGGCTCTCTTTCAAGAGCCAACCCATCCGCCTGAAGAAGCTGGGATCTGGGTGGCAGACTGGGCCCTGGAGGAGAAGATCCTGCTGCTCCAGAAGGTGAGGGGGGCTACGGACCAATTTCCCCAGGGAAAGGATACCAGCTCCTCTTGAGCCACCATGGGGCAATCAGAATCAGTCTGCCCTCTGAGAGACTCAGGATCATAACCCAGAAGGGGGGGGGGGGTTGAGGCATATGCCAAGCAGAAGTCCCAAACTTGAGCCAGCGTGTCTACCCCCTCTGAACCCCCCCCCCCCTCTCGAGTGAGAAGAAATCTCTTCACTCTTCTGTTCTCTGTGGGCAAAGAGCGATCTCTGGGCTGTCAAAGTGCCAGCATACGAGGGAGAATGCTTTGGGGTTCAATTCACACCCCCTCTGGTGAATCAACTGCCGACAGATAGTCCGCTTTGACATTGTATGTCCCCTTTAAATGCACTGCTGAGAGGGAACTCTGCTCACTCCAGGAGTTCAAGCCAGGGTCAGAAGAGAGATCTGGTGCCTCCCTGATGATTCAGGAAGGCCACCACAGTTGTGTTGTCAGAAAGGATCTACACCTCCTTGCACTTGATTCTTTCCGACTGCCAAGAGGTCCCAAAAGTTGGAACCACTCCTGACTCTGGTTCCAGGTGCCCTGGGCTCGAAGTGCCTGTAAGCAAGCCCCCCATTCACAGGTGCTTGCATCTGTGGTTACCCTGAGGGGCTGGAATTGGGCCCAAAGTTGGCCCTCCTGCAACATCTGAGGATTGAGCCACCACCCCTACTGTCCCAGGATAGGCGGAATTGCTGGAGAGTCCTGGAATAGGGTTGAGCCCATGGAACCACAGGGATACAGGATGTCAAACCGAGAACTCATAACCCTTCTCCAAGAGACCTTCTAATTCCAGGGAAGCTACTGCTGCAATAAGGCCCTCTACCTTCCCCTGGGGCAAAACAAATTAGGGAGGAAGCTGTGTCATCCCTCCTCCTGTCACCGGCAAGATGGCGCCGAGTCCTCCCAGCCCAGCTGATCAGCAGCATCCCCTCACTGCTAGCCGCCCACCGGGTAAGGGGGGGGGTAAGGACCCTGTAAGCAAGGTCCTTCAGCTCTCAGGGGGGCCCTTTCCAAATCTGCCACCCCCCTTAAGATAGGGAGAGCCCTACCAGACCCAAGAGCTTCACAAGTCTGCGGCCCAGCTCCCAGTCTAAAAAAAAAAAAAAAAAAAAGTTTAGCTGTGGGGAAACAATCAAGAACTGAGAAGCACAGGAAGGGGCAGGGGTTTTAACCTCTTTGTTGATTGTGTTTCCCATCAGGTGGGACCAGTTTGCTCTCAGGGTGCCATGCTGGAATACGACAAACCAGTTTTTTTTTTTTTTTTTTTTTTTTTTTTAAAACCAGTCAAGCGGCAAATCCCAATTAAAAAAGACAATGTTAAGGATTAAGACCATACACTTTTTCCACATGGAGAGGCTACAGACACGGCAACTAGTGTTGAAAGTAGATCCAAACTAAGCCTACCCAGTGGTGTTAGAAGTCTTTCAGAGTCAGTTTCACCAGCCACATTGTACTGTCCATGGCGAACAAGGAAGATAGTACGTCTGGCCCTTGCTTTATATTTTTTTAGTTTGGATTTCAAGTCCTCATTTCCTTTCAGGTCATTTAGATTGACCCGAGACCTTGGTTCACGTCTAAAAAAAAAAAAAAAAAAAAAATTATTTAGTTAGTGGGTCAGTTTGTGCAGAACATAATTCACTTGTAGACAGAAGGTTCAAAGTCTAGCAGACAATCTTGCGATGGATCTGGTAAAGTTTGGGGGTGATGTGCAGACATTTGTCATTCTTTTTGGAGGTGCCTACTTCTTGAGTTGTCACACACAAAATGCCTGTAAACTTAGCTTCTGCATGCATTTTTTCCATTCCAAAATATACCCCTCAACTGCATAGAAACTACTATAAAGGACCCTGTGTACATGGACTGATAAGATAACAGAGGAGAGTTTAGGGGAAGTTGAAAAACTCCCAACTGCCCCTAAACGTCTGTTTACCAGCAGCACTGTACATGAGGCCTTAGGCTGACCATACTGAAAGGAATTTTACACCTTGACAACCACCCTGGTTATACAGGCAGACCACTGGGGCCCTTGAATCCGAGAGACACAGGAAACAGGCTTGAGTGTTTTTATAAGGTGTCTGATTTTATTGAGTAAAACAGTAGCTTTTTGTAAGGTCCCTTACAACGAACTGAACACACGCATTCGACACTGCGTTCCATTATCCATTACAGATTCCAGAAGGGATTAGTGCTAAATGGTGAACGGACCTGTCGTGTCCCCCGCAACACTTTAAGGCATCTCTGGTCCTTTGATGAACCACTGTTAGTGTTGTATCTGACATCAAGCCATCGGATTTACTTTTAATGATAGCAGCTGTATGGAACAGAAGATTTTAATGCTTTGGATGACACATCTTTAACAAAATAACTTGAATAGAACTACTCTATGGAGTTCATCTCTTTCTATATCCTTGGCTGCTGGGATCTTCTGAGCTTACTTTCGTGGGATATCGTGAGTGATGTTTATTTACAACTTTGTGGTGAGTTTGAACCCCAAAGGGGAGTGTGGAGCACCGGGTGTGGAATAAGGTGATTGGTGCACTATCCAAATATTTCCCCTCTTTGTCTACATATGAAGCTTGCCACCGACTTGATTTTCATGACCACTTTTGCATCTGCGATTTTTTGTTTGGTTATCATTATTGCATTTATATTATATATGCAGATGTGTCATTATTAAAAGTTTTGACAGAAGCGTCGCTTGGATATTTTTTACGTTTGATGTTTTAACTGTGACAAACCATTTTTATCCTGTACAAATATTTGTTTTCTTAAGTTGAAGTGGCAGCCAATTACAACTTTTTCTGAACTGTGAGCAATCACAATATTACCTGGTGAGCCTATAGACTGGAATTAGATAGCGCTGAGTTGGGAAGAAATAAGGGAGCCAGTACTTGCTTTCCTCTTTATGAGTTTGTTAAGCCGATTAAGGCAAAACTCATACAAAGGTTCACTATCCCTATACAATTTCCTTTAGGATTTCCCAATACTGTTTATTAGACACACACACACACACACACACACACACACACACACACACACTTTTAGAGCTACCATCAACTATGTAGTGCAAGGGCCAGCCTTATTTGAAAAAAAAAAATTGAATTAGTAGTTTAGATGCAGCCTCCTATTACATAGTATTGGAAAAGCTAAATGAGGAGAGCAAGTATGTATGTCCTTACATTTGAACATGAACTTAGAAAAGAGAAAGCATAAGAAGTTCATGGGAAGGAAAGCATGTACAGTCATTTTACTTAGGGCCAGTTCACACAACAGAAACAGTCCGGATGTGTTCCAGATGCTTTTCTGCATTCGCATTTGACACAGTCCAGTGCATTTCTCCTCTCCTCCCCCCCCCCCCCCTTTTTTGTTCCAGTGCATTTACAGTGGTACAGTCCAGGAAAAATGCAGCAAGTTCTACTTTTTTCCCCTGGTGTGAAAAAAAAAAAAAAAAAAAAACAAAAACCACAAATCAAAAAGACAGTCTTTCCATGCATTTTTTCTGCATCAAAAACGCACTAGACTGCATGTGGTGTGAACTGGCACTTACATGGAATTATGCACTCTTTTCTGTAAGGCCTATAGTTACAATATATTCACATACAGCACAAAATATAAAAAGGTGATTTGGGGTTACCTGAAAGATACAATAATCCTTACATTCAGGAAATTTTAAGCATCTACTTTGCATATATATATATATATATATATTTTTTTTTTTATTTAATGTTACACCACAACAATATGCCTGATCAAAGTTAGAAAGTGACAAAAAAAAAAAAAAAAAAAACAAACAGTGTCCCAGTTCAGAGATTTCCATTCACTTCCTATCCCATAGCTAAACAGGAAGAGAGGAAACCCCTGCAACTTAAGGGAACTGTAACACTGAGGCGCAGGGGCACATTACCATTGTTTTAGAGGCGCTTTTCAGCCGCTAGCAGGGCACATTTAACCCCTGCTAGCAGCCAAAAAAAAAAAAAAAGGGTTAAAAAGCACCCACAAATCATCACTGCCGCAGCGCTGCCTATTGATTTCAATGGGCAGGGGCACTTTAGGAACAGTGTATACCTCAAAGATGCAGCTTGCAGGACTTTTAAAATCCTGAAAGCATACCGCTCAAGTGTGAAAGCCCTCAGGCTTTCACACTGGAGTGACAGGAGAGGCGCTATCTTTAGCACTATAGCGCCTGTAAAACACCTCAGTGTGAAAGCAGCCTAAGAGAATCCTTGAGGACCCCCAGGTCACCAGAACTAGTGTCCCCATTGGAAGAGAACAACCCAAAATTTGGGATTCTCTTTACTTTCTGGTAAACAGGACAATAAGGGTGAGTCTCCTTCACAGGGGAGAGACAATAAAAATCTGACAGGGTTTCTAATCCCTCTCCACCTAAAACTAAAAAACATTTTTCCTTTAGTTATATCTTAACCCTTGCTTAAATAAGTCACATGTTTTATGTAAATAACTCACCTGTCCCAATTGGGGTCCCAGCTCCTGGTGAGGGCTGGCGGCCATTGCACAGCACTTACAATTGAGTCTTCCCCATTGTGCTTCACAGCCACTGCAGCAAAAAGTGCTGCTCCACCAGCCAGGACAACCCTGCGCAGGAACATGACAACAGCTCAATAAACTTGTCAACACAACCACTGGCAAGAAGTCTGTCTGCAATCCTTATATAGTGAGGCACTGGGGGAGGAGTCTGTCTGCAGGATTATATAGTGAGAGGGTGCAGGTTTTTGGGAGGGGCAATTATCAATATCTAAAGCTGCCTTAAAGGGAACGGTCACTGAAAGATGTGAGGAGACCATTGCTGGTCTTCTACTGGAAAAGTTAGTTCTGCTATCTCTGACCTTCAGGCATAGTCCATGTTTTCCACAAAAATTGAATATTTGTATCAACATTAATAAAAGCATAATAATAATGTGTATGTGTAATAATGTGTATTTATTACATTTTTGCATTGATGCCTGCAGAGCACTGCAACTGCAATCAGTGCAAAAGACAGGCTACTGCATTGTTTATCTCCAGCTTCAGGTTGGTACAGGGGTATGGATATCCAGCCATGGGGAAGTAAACAATGGACTGCAGGTGCGCTGATCTCACGAAAGCTATGCTTTAATAAGATCTGAAAGTCCCTCTGCCACGGTGGAAGAAGGAACTTGTAGTCTTCTCATTTAAAATATAAAAACTTAAATTGTGCGCTGGCATAAATAAAGTTGAAATGAAACAAGGCTTCCTATAAAGCCACACAAAGCTGTAGTATATACTTCTAAATTAAACCACAGTATTACAGAAGTGACAAATTGCAAATTATAATACGTCTCCGTGACAGAGAAAATATATCACAACCAGAAGAAAGTGAAAAGTTCAAAAAATCGTGATTGAAGACAAAAAAAACGTTATAAAAAGCGCCATATTCAGTTCGTGAGGAACAAAGTTTACAGGACAAAAACGTGGATGAAGAGAATGAACCGTTCTTATAGTGTGTCACATCAAGGTTGGAAAAAGTGAGAGGTATAAGGACACTTCCAAGCCACCAATAGTTGCGGGAGAGTAGTAGTGGATGTACTCTTACCAAACTTGTTGGACCTCCTGTATAGCGAGGTCGTACGAGCTGGCAGATATAGCCCTCTGCAGGGACAAGTGGAAGACGATGTCCTGGTCCTGCTCACAAGCGCCATCCGCTACAGCATCAGGGGGAGACTCCTTACACAGATGATACATGGATAGGAGAAAAAGAAGGGGGAAGGAAAACTCCGATAGTGTAATACTGGTAATCATAGGAGTTTATTGCCTTAATTGACCATAGGTCTTGTGCAATTTACAACATATAAAAAGTAGAACATTTTTTTTTTTTAAAAAGCCGGCATAAAACAAAGGCTGAACGCCCGTGCAAAGGTAGGATGCGTGATGGTAGGCAATGCGAGGCCACGCCCTACATGTTTCGTCATACGTGACGTCTTCTACGGTGCCCTGTAGAAGACGTCACGTATGACAAAACATGTAGGGCGTGGCCTCGCATTGCCTACCATCACGCATCCTACCTTTGCACGGGCGTTCAGCCTTTGTTTTATGCCGGCTTTTTAAAAAAAAAAAATTTCTACTTTTTATATGTTGTAAATTGCACAAGACCTATGGTCAATTAAGGCAATAAACTCCTATGATTACCAGTATTACACTATCGGAGTTTTCCTTCCCCCTTCTTTTTCTCCTATCCATGGATCATCTGTGTAAGGAGTCTCCCCCTGATGCTGTAGCGGGTGGCGCTTGTGAGCAGGACCAGGACATCGTCTTCCACTTGTCCCTGCAGAGGGCTATATCTGCCAGCTCGTACGACCTCGCTATACAGGAGGTCCAACAAGTTTGGTAAGAGTACATCCACTACTACTCTCCCGCAACTATTGGTGGCTTGGAAGTGTCCTTATACCTCTCACCTTTTCCAACCTTGATGTGACACACTATAAGAACGGTTCATCCTCTTCATCCACGTTTTTGTCCTGTAAACTTTGTTCCTCACGAACTGAATGTGGCGCTTTTTATAGCGTTTTTTTGTCTTCAATCACGATTTTTTGAACTTTTCACTTTCTTCTGGTTGTGATATATTTTCTCTGTCACGGAGACATATTATAATTTGCAATTTGTCACTTCTGTAATACTGTGGTTTAATTTAGATGTATATACTACAGCTTTGTGTGGCTTTATAGGAAGCCTTGTTTCATTTCAACTTTATTTATGCCAGCGCACAATTTAAGTTTTTATGTTTTATACACTTTATTGATATTTGAAGTATTTTGTTGCAGCTGCACTATGCATCTTTAAAATAAAATTTTTAATATTCAGCTTTTTGGTTTCTTTTCTCATGAGCGCAGGTTTTTTACATAATTGCTTAGTCTTCTCATTTATAGATCTCTGTGCATGAATGACACAGCTGTATGGGCAAAGCCACACAGAGCCATCGTTTTTTTTTTAAAGCAGGACATTGCATGGAGAAGAACCCCATGATAGGGGCCAGGTAATGTGACAGTATTTCATGTTATACCCTTATTATGGGTGCAATGTGAAACATGGTTTTAAAGCTGGACTTCCAAGATGTTAAAAGATAAGCTTTACTCACAGCCCGCCACTCCTTAAAGTGATTGTAAAAGTCTTGTTATTTTTTCCATAAAAATAAGAAACATGGTATACTTACCTGCCCTGTTGCAGTATATTTACATAGAGCAGCCCGGATCCTCCTTTTCTCGGTTCCCTCTTCTGTGATCCTGGCCCCTCCCTCCTGTTCAAGCAGCTTGCTATAGGGTCACCCGAGCTGAGTCACAGCTCCCCGCGTCCATTCAGACATGGAGCCCCGGCCCTGCCCTCTCTCCCCTGATTGGCTAGCTGACTTTGATTGACAGCAACGACAGCCAATGGCGCCACTGCTGTGTCTTAGCCAATCAGGAAGGAGAATCTCGGACAGCTGAGACACTCATGGACATCGCTGGACAGAAAGGGACCTCAGGTAAGTATTGGGGGGCTGCTGCACACAGAAGGCTTTTTATCTTAATGCATAGAATGCATTATTATAAAAAAAAATCTTTTGACTTTACTACCCCTTTAAGCTTCCAGTGCTTCCAGTTTTATTATAATTAGGGGGCGGGGCATGTGTTTTTAGGCGTGACATAGCGTAAAAAGAAAAATGCTGCGTGGTTTACGTGAAATAGTGGGCATGGCTTGTGTGGGCATGGTTCGAATGGGGGTGTGGCTAGAGTCTGAGATGAATGAGAGATGGAGAAAGAAAGGGGAAATGAGGGAGGGAGAGAGAAAGAAGAAAAGAAGGAAGGAAGAAGAGAGAAGGAAGGAAAGAGGGATGGAGGGACAGTAGGCCCAGATCCTACACCACAATAGAAATGTGTATTCCAGAGTTTAACAAATCAGCAGATAAAGATACTCCAAACACCTGGTGTTAGCGCTTCAATCATCCCAGCACCATGGTTATTGCGGTGTCAGGATGATTGAAGCGCATTATTACTATTATTACATTGTAATATAGAATAAAATCATTCAACTCACCATAATCCAGAATCAGTGGGACCCCTGAGCGTGTCACCTGCCCCGTCGCCTGCCACCAGATGCCATCAGGTGCCCCCATCAGAGTCCGTCCTTGCATCAGGTGCCCCCAGCAGAGTCTGTCCTTACATCAGGTGCCCCCAGAAGCATAGGCCCTCCTTACAGATCTGTGTCCCTGGCAGCGGAGCCCCTCCTTACATCTGGTGTCCCCAGCAGCAGAGCTCTCCTTTACATCTGGTGTCCCCGGCAGCAGAGCCCTCCTTTACATCTGGTGTCCCCAGCAGCGTAGCCATCCCGGGAAATTAATCGGGATGAGCTCCGATCAGGACGAGGCAGGGCAGTGTACGGAGGTCAATAGGTTGCAGGGCAGTGCACGGAGGTCTGCAGGTAGCAGGGCAGTGTACGGAGGTCTGCAGGTTGCAGGGCGGTGTACGGAGGTCTGCGGGTTGCAGGGTGGTGTACGGAGGTCAGAAGGTTGCAAGGCAGTATAGGGAGGTCAGCAGGTTGCAGGGCGGTGTACGGAGGTCAGCAGGTTGCAGGGCAGTGTACGGAGGTCAGCAGGTTGCAGGGCAGTGTACATCAGCAGTGTTGACATGTGTGCCAGTGCCACTGTGACCCTTACTCTCTATTTATAGAGCAACACCACAGCCAGGTCAGGGTTTAGGAACAGTCTATGAGGTGAAGCACATACCTGTTCCTGCTGGCCAGCCGAGTTCCATCTACGGTCTGTAAATACAGCCTTCTACCGCTCCCAGCAGCTCCTACCCCATGGCGTCCCCAACATGCAGGCAGCATGGCATAGGGCGGGAACAGAGCAGCAGTGATGCTTACGGCCCCGCCCGCTCATTTCTCGCTGGAGAAGCACTGGGGCTCGCTGCCTGTCTCCCTGAGTCCCACAGCGTGCATGTGCCGCGATGATCCACCTATTAGCATAGCACAGCACACTGTGTGTCATGACGCTATGCTAATGGGCGTATCATCTCAGCTGGCCATGCCCCCCACTGACCAATCTGCAGTACTTCCTGGAGGAGGTGGGGGGATGACAGAGCGGCCCAGGGCGGGACAAAAGCCAATTTTTGGGACAAATGCCTGGATAATAAAAAATCGGGACATACAGTATCTCACAAAAGTGAGTACACCCCTCACATTTTTGTAAATATTTTATTCCATCTTTTCATGTGACAACACTGAAGAAATGACACTTTGCTACAATGTAAAGTAGTGAGTGTACAGCTTGTATAACAGTGTAAATTTGCTGTCCCCTCAAAATAACTCAACACACAGCCAATAATGTCTAAACCGAGGGCAACAAAAGTGAGTACACCCCTAAGTGAAGAATTCCAAATTGGGCCCAATTAGCCATTTTCCCTTTCTGGTGTCATGTGACTCGTTAGTGTTACAAGGTCTCAGGTCTGAATGGGGAGCAGGTGTGTTAAATATGGTGTTATCGATCTCGCTCTCTCATACTGGTCACTGGAAGTTCAACATGGCACCTCATGGCAAAGAACTCCCTGAGGATCTGAAAAGAGGAATTTTTTGCTCTACATAAAGATGGCCTAGGCTATAAGAAGATTGCCAAGACCCTGAAACTGAGCTGCAGCACGGTGGCCAAGACCATAGAGTGGTTTAACAGGACAGGTTCCACTCAGAACAGGCCTCGCCATGGTCGACCAAAGAAGTTGAGTGCACGTGCTCAGTGTCATATCCAGAGGTTGTCTTTGGGAAATAGACGTATGAGCACTGCCAGCATTGCTGCAGAGGTTGAAGGGGTGGAGGGTCAGCCTGTCAGTGCTTAGACCATACGCCACACACTGCATCAAATTGGTCTGCATGGCTGTCGTCCCAGAAGGAAGCCTCTTCTAAAGATGATGCACAAGAAAGCCTGCAAACAGTTTGCTGAAGACAAGCAGACTAAGGACATGGATTACTAGAAAAAAGAAAAAAGAAACAGGGGCGTACCAGCCTTGTGCATTACCTTTTAAAACATTTATTGAATAAAAATAGCAAAAAGAAAGGACTGCATAGTTCTGACGAAGAAGGGACGTTCCCTTCGAAACACGTTAGCTGATTGTGATGCCTGTGTGTTCCTCCACGATCCTTGGAAGGTTTCGCTCATCCTAAGTCGCATGCTGTTTGTCGGTGCACTTTTATGTTGTGCCTCCTCCACCAATTGCTTGTGAGTTGTTTCTTTTTACTATTTTTATTCAATAAATGTTTTAAAAGTTAATGCACAAGGCTGGTGCGCCCCTGTTTCTTTTTTCTTTCGTTTTCTACTAGGATCCCCCATCCTTGAGGGCAGCAAGGCCTGTGTTGACGTACCATTTATATGGTGATCCACCTGTGCGCAGGAGTCGTATTTTCTTTTTTGCTACTTTACATGGATTACTAGAACCATGTCCTGTGGCTTGATGAGACCAAGATAAACTTATTTGGTTCAGATGGTGTCAAGCATGTGTGGCGGCAACCAGGTGAGGAGTACAAAGACAAGTGTGTCTTGTCTACAGTCAAGCATGGTGTTGGGAGTGTCATGGTCTGGGGCTGCGTGAGTGCTGCCAGCACTGGGGAGCTACAGTTCATTGAGGGAACCATGAATGCCAACATGTACAGTGACATACTGAAGCAGAGCATGATCCCCTCCCTTCAGAGACTGGGCCACAGGGCAGTATTCCAACATGATAATGACCCCAAACACACCTCCAAGACGACCACTATCTTGCTAAAGAAGCTGAGGGTAAAGGTAACGGACTGGCCAAACATGTCTCCAGACCTAAACCCTATTGAGCATTTGTGGGGCATCCTCAAATGGAAGGTGGAGGAGCGCAAGGTCTCTAACATCCACCAGCTCTGTGATGTCCTCATGGAGGACTGGAAGAGGATTCCAGTGGCAACCTATGAAGGTCTGGTGAACTCCATGCCCAAGAGGGTTAAGGCAGTGCTGGAGAATAATGGTGGCCACACAAAATATTGACACTTTGGGCCCAATTTGGACATTTTCACTTAGGGGTGTACTCACTTTTGTTGCCAGAGGTTTAGACATTAACGGTTATGTGTTGAGTTATTTTGAGGGGACAGCAAATTTACACTGTTATACAAGCTGTACACACACTACTTTACATTGTAGCAAAGTGTCATTTCTTCAGTGTTGTCACATGAAAAGATAGAATAAAATATTTACAAAAATGTGAGGTGTATACTCGCTTTTGTGAGATACTGTAGGTCGGATTTTCGGGATTGTCCCGGCAAATTCGTGACTATTGGCAATTATGCTGTTCATGAGGCTGGAACCACCTTTCTATGTGAACAGTTGCATCCAGGGGCGATCATCTGTCTGTTAAATGCTCCAAGGCACAATTACATCTATCAGCCTGTCATTGTTTTGTATAGGCTAAGCAGCCTCAAAGGAATGACAAGCTGACAGTGGAGACATCTGTGGCCACAACTGTTGATACACAGGTGATTCCAGCCTCATGTGTCTGCTTGTCCGGCGTAATCACCTGTGTGAAAGAGGCCTTATTGTATGTAGAGTGAAAGACGCCGGTCATACATGGATTGAAATTCGTCCAGTTCAGCAGGGACCAACTGAATTTTGATTCATGTATGGGCACCCTGGTTGTACAGTTTTTTCCTAAACGATCAGTGCGCTGGCTATAGCCAGCAACACTGATCATTGTATTCTGATGGCTGGGAAGGCCCCCCACTGTGAGAACACAATAGAACACAATAGCACAGCAGGATTGATTCCCCCATCCACCTTGAATGTGTGGATGGGGGAATCGGCACATTTTTTTCTGTTCAACCCGCTGGTTGAATGAAAAAAAATGTATAATGTATGGCCTGCTAAGAGCCTATTTACACGGGGGGGCCCTCACAGTGAGAATCTATGATTCTTGCTGGCAGAAAACTACCTCTATGCACTGTACTAGAACATCTGAAGCCAGTGATGGCATGGCCAGATTTGTACATTGTGCAAATGAATTGCCAGCGCTGCCACTGTTTGCATGGAACCACTTATCCAAGTAGTTATGTACAAATGGGGGGTCTGACCAGCCCTGGTTGCAGACAGGGATGGTCGTTCTGGGTGCAGGTAATTGTCCACTTTGAATATGATATTGGTCCTACACTATGCTCTTAATCCCAACCCCACAGCTTCAGAACACTAGATACAGTGTCTTGAAAAAATGCCCCTTGAAGTTTTCCATATTGTGCCATGTTACAACCAAAAACATAAATGTATTTTATTGGGATTTTATGTGATAGACCAACACAAAGTGGCACATAATTGTGAAGTAAAAGGAAAATGATAAATGGTTTCAAAATGTTTTTACAAATAAATATCTAAAAAGTGTGGCATGCATTTGTATTGAGCTCACTTTACTCTGATAGCCCTAACTAAAATCTAGTGGGACCAATTGCCCTCAGAAATCACCAAATTAGTAAATAGAGCCCACCTGTGTGCAATTTAATCTCAGTATAAATACAGCTGTTCTGTGAAGCCCTCAGAGGTTTGTTCGAGAACCTTAGTGAAGAAACAGCATCATGAAGGCCAAGGAACACATCAGACAGGTCAGGGATAAAGTTGTGGAGAAGTTTAAAGCAGGGTTAACCACATGCCGACTGGGCCATAGCCGAAAGACGGCTACAGCATGGTCGGCTTATTCTGGGAGGGTGTCCATGGACGTCCTCACAGAATCGCGCTCCCGCCCGCCCCCTGGGGCGCGCACCCAGGAATATCCATGACCGTCCGGTCCTCCGGACTCGGCGCATCAGGGAACAGGGTAAAGGGCCAATGACGGAGCAATCACTTGTCAACAAACCAGAGCTTGTCCGGTGCAGCTCCTCCCCTCTCCTTGCACCGATCGGTACAGTGTGCGAGAAAAGGGGGTGCAGCAGCACTGTGGGCTGTCTCCGGAGTGCCCACAGTGCTGATTTGTGCCCATATGTGCTCATACAAGCCTCATATGTGCCTATCCATGCTCCATATGTGCCCATCCATGCTCCATATGTGCCCATCTATACTTTATCCATCCCTGGCTCATCCGTGCTCCATCCATCCATGCTCATCCATGCTCCATCCATCCCTGGCTCATCCATGCTCCATCCATCCCTGGCTCATCCATGCTCCATCTATCTGTGCTCATCCATGCTCCATCCATCCCTAGTCCATCAATGCTCCATTCATCCCTGGCTCATCCATGCTCCATCCATCCCTGGCTCATCCGTGCTCCATCTATCTGTGCTCATCCATGCTCCATTCATCCCTGGCTCATCCGTGCTCTATCCATCCGTGCTCACCTTGCTCCATCCATCCCGGGCCCATCCATGCTCCATCCATCCGTGCTCGTCCATGTTTCATCTGTCCCTGGCTCATCCGTGCTCCATCCACCCGTGATCATTCATTCTCCATCCATCCCTGGCTCATCTGTGCTCCATCCATCCCTGGCTCATCTTTGCTCCATCTATGCTCATCCATGCTCAATCCCTGGCTCATCCATGCTCCATCCATCCCTGGCTCATCCATGCTCCATCCATCCGTGCTCATCCATGCTCCATCCATCCCTAGCTCATCTGTGCTCCACCTGCGGTCATCCATGCTCCATCCGTGCTAATCCATTCTCCATCCATCCCTGGCTCATCCGTACTCCATCCGTGCTCATTCATGCTCAATCTGTGCTCATCCATGCTCAATCCATGCTCATCCATGCTCCATCGGTGCTCATCCACACATCATCTGTGCTCATCCATGCTCCATCTATCCCTGGCTCATCTATGCTCCATCTGTCCCTGGCTCATGCATGCTCCATCCATGCTCATAGTTTATCCATGCTCCATCCATGCTAATCCATGCCCATCCATGACTCATTCATGCTCATCCATGCCTCATCTGTGCTCATCCATGCCGCATCAGTGCTCATCCATGCCCCATCAGTGATCATCCATGCCACATCCATGCCACATCAGTTCTCATCCATGCCACTACAGTGCCCATCAGTGTCTCACAAAAGTGTAATAGGTAGTCAAATTAGATTTGAAATGTATGTCCCTGATGGTGCTCCCTGCATGTTGGGCCTCTGTATAGGGCCAGGCTGTAGCAGAGCAGAATATATTTTGGGGTGTCATTTTTGCTATATACATACTTACATACATGTGTTAGAAATATCTTATAAATGGACAACTTTCTGTAAAAAAAATGTGTTTTCATTTTCTTTCTCGCTTTTCCAAAAACATGTGGAAAAAAATGACATGTTCAAAAGACTCATTATGCCTTTTAAATATACATTGGGGTGTTTACTTTCCAAAATGGGGTCATTTTGTGGACGTTTCCATTGTCCTGGTGCTCCAGGGGCCTTCAAAAGTGTAAGAGGTAGTCAAAAAATTAAATGTGTAATTTATGTCCCTAGAATGCCTGACGTTGCTGCCTGCATGTTGGGCCTCTGTATGTGGCCAGGCTGTGTAAAAGTTTCACACGTGTGGTATCGCCATACTCAGGAGGAGTAATAGAATGTGTTTTGGGGTATAATTTGTGGTGTGCATATGTTGTGTGAGAGAAATAACCTGTTAATATGACAATTCTATGGAAAAAAAAGAAATCTTCATGTTGCAAAGAATTGTGGGAAAAAATTACAACTTCGAAAAACTCACAATGCCTCTTACTAAATACTAGAGATGAGCTTCGTGTTCGAGTCAAACCCATGTTCGACTCGAACATAGCATGTTCGACAGTTCGATGAATTACGAACGATATGGGCCGTTCGGCCCAAATTCGAGTGGCACCTCACGGCCAATAATTCACTGAGGCATCGCAGTGCATTGCTGGCTGATGATTGGCCAAGCATGCACTATGACCCGCATGCTTGGCCAATCACAGTGCTGTCTGTACAGAGGCTCAGGGGGTTTAGTACACGCCCCACACTATATAAGGCCGCCAGCACGTCGGCCCTGTGTAGTGTGTTCCAGCGTTGAGAGAGAGACAGTGTCATTTGATTTAAGTTAGATATAGTAGGCAGGCAAGTCAGTTAGCTGCACTTACAGTGTATTGAGTATATATATATATATATATATATATATATACACACTGTATTCAGTTTAGCTAGATCCGTTCCTGTTATTCTCTTCCTACTGACAGGCAGGCAGGTGTTTTTACAGTATTTACAGTTACCTGAAGAAAATTGCTGGTGTTCTTCTGATCCTATTAGTCCTATTAGCTACAGTATTTACAGTTAGTGTAGTGCGTCCTCTGCACAGTGTGTACTTACAAGTTAGTGTAGTGCGTCCTCTGCACAGTGTGCACCTAAAGCTACCTGAAGAAAATTGGTGGTGTTCTTCTGATCCTATTAGTAACGCAGGCAGCTGTAGTATTTACAAGTTAGTGTAGTGCGTCCTCTGCACAGTGTGCACCTAAAGCTACCTGAAGAAAATTGGTGGTGTTCTTCTGATCCTATTAGTACCGCAGGCAGCTGCAGTATTTACAAGTTAGTGTAGTGTGTCCTCTGCACAGTGTGCACCTAAAGCTACCTGAAGACAATTGCTGTTGTTCTGCTCCTATTAATACCACAGGCAGGCAGCTACAGTAATTTACAGTTAGTGTACTGGGTCCTCTGCACAGTGTGCAACTAAAGCTACCTGAATAAAATTGGTGGTGTTCTTCTGATCCTATTAATACCAGAGGCAGGCAGCTACAGTATTTACAGTTAGTGTACTGTGTCCTCTGCACAGTGTGCACCTAAAGCTACCTGAAGAAAATTGGTGGTGTTCTTCTGATCCTATTAGTACCGCAGGCAGCTGTAGTATTTACAGGTTAGTGTAGTGCGTCCTCTGCACAGTGTGCACCTAAAGCTACCTGAAGAACATTGGTGGTGTTCTTCTGATCCTATTAGTACCGCAGGCAGCTGCAGTATATACAAGTTAGTGTAGTGCGTCCTCTGCACAGTGTGCACCTAAAGCTACCTGAAGAAAATTGGTGGTGTTCTTCTGATCCTTTTAGTACTGCAGGCAGCTGCAGTATTTATAAGTTAGTGTAGTGCGTCCTCTGCACAGTGTGCACCTAACACTACTTGAAGAAAATTGGTGGTGTTCTTCTGATCCTATTAATACCACAGGCAGGCAGCTACAGTATTTACAGTTAGTGTACTGTGTCCTCTGCACAGTGTGCACCTAAAGCTACCTGAAGAAAATTGGTGTTGTTCTTCTGATCCTATTAGTACTGCAGGCAGCTGTAGTATTTACAAGTTAGTGTAGTGCGTCCTCTGCACAGTGCGCACCTAAAGCTACCTGAAGAAAATGGTGTTCTTCTGCTCCTATTAATATTACAGGCAGGCAGCTAAGGAATTTACAGTTAGCATAGTGCTTCCTCTGCGCAGTGTGCACCTAAATCTACCTGGAGACAATTGCTGTTGTTCTGCTCCTATTAATACCACAGGCAGGCAGCTACAGTAATTATTGTTACTGTACTGTGTCCTCTGCACAGTGTGCACCTAAAGCTACCTGAATAAAATTGGTGGTGTTCTTCTGAGCCTATATTAACACCACAGGCAGGCAGCTACAGTATTTACAGTTAGTATACTGTGTCCTCTGCACAGTGTGCATCTAAAGCTACCTGAATAAAATTGGTGGTGTTCTTCTGATCCTATTAATACCACAGACAGGCAGCTACAGTATTTACAGTTAATGTACTGTGTCCTCTGCACAGTGTGCACCTAAAGCTACCTGAACAAAATTGGTGGTGTTCTTCTGATCCTATTAATACCACAGACAGGCAGCTACAGTATTTACAGTTAGTGTACTGTGTCCTCTGCACAGTGTGCACCTAAAGCTACCTGAAGAAAATTGGTGGTGTTCTCCTGATCCTATTAATACCACAGGCAGGCAGCTACAGTATTTACAGTTAGTGTACTGCATCCTCTGCACAGTGTGCACCTAAAGCTACCTTAACACAATTGCTGTTGTTCTGCCCCTATTAATACCACTAGCAGGCAGCTACAGTATTTACAGTTAGTGTACTGCGTCCTCGGCACAGTGTGCACCTAAAGCTACCTGAAGACAATTGCTGTTGTTCTGCTCCTATTAATACCACAGGCAGACAGCTACAGTATTTACAGTTAGTGTACTGTGTCCTCTGCACAGTGTGCACCTAAAACTACCTGAATAAAATTGGTGGTGTTCTTCTGATCCTATTAATACCACAGACAGGCAGCTACAGTATTTACAGTTAGTGTACTGTGTCCTCTGCACAGTGTGCACCTAAAGCTACCTGAATAAAATTGGTGGTGTTCTTCTGATCCTATATTAATACCACAGGCAGGCAGCTACAGTATTTACAGTTATGCCGCGTACACACGGTCGGACTTTTCGTCTACAAAAGTCCAACGGACGCTGACGGACTAAAGCTGGCTGGTAATCCGATCGTGTGTGGGCTTCTCCGGACTTTCAACGGACTTTTTTAGCCTCAAATCCGACGGACTTTAGATTTGAAGCATGCTTCAAATCTTTACGTCGTAAGTACGACGGACCCCGAAGTCCGCTCGTCTGTATGCTAGTCCGACGGACAAAAAAACGACGCATGCTCATAAGCAAAAACTAAACGGAAGCACTCGGTCTAGTAAAACTAGTGTTCGTATTGTAGGTAGCACATTCATCACGCTGCAAAATCTGTGATCGTTGAATGCAGCGCATTTTATTTCTTCTTTACGAAGGCTCTATAAAGAACGAAGGTGTTTTGCTGTTCATAATCAGAGTTCTCCCAAACTGATTTCTGGATTCTTTTTCTCTTTGATCTCATGAATGATATAGTATGCATTTTAAAAACAATGTTTCCATACTAATAATAGTTTTTCCCCTTTTTTTTTTTTAGGTTTGTAAAGTTACCACAAAGAACCCATTATTCTGTTTTTTTTTTTTTTAATAGTGATTATTTTTTAGTTTTTAGATAAAGTTAACCCAAAGCACCGTTTTTGGTTACGTAAATTTTTGGATTTTCAAGACTTACCACTTGAACATTATTAACATTAGTAATGTATTTTTGGTGTGTTTTTTTTCAAACTCAATGAGATTGTTGTCCCTTGTTAATTTAACATTGTGTGTAAAATCAATGATTTCAAAGAAAAAACATAAAAAGTCTTTTGCTAAACTCAAAAAATGATCCATTTATTCATGGTCAAAATAAAATAAAGAGGAAGTCAACGCTGGAAAAAGTCGGTGTACCAGAAAATTGGGATCTTGCGGAGTCCATATAAGAGGGAGCACAATCTGGTCCAAGAATCCCAGAGATCAACAGCACCAGCAGATGATCTAGATGTCCCCAGACTGTGGTCCTACAACAGCCTGCGTCTTCTGTCAGACCAGACTGAACCCAGGTCATCATTTTCTTCTCTTCCCTGCAGCCTTTCCTCCACGCTGCCCTGCAGCCTTCCCTGTAGCCTTCTTTTGAGGCTGTGGCTCTGGTGTTTCAGTTGTGGCAGGAGGAGGAGGAGGAGGAGGAGGAGGAGGAGGGGGGGCTGCCTCATGTAGTTGGGTGTTTTGTGTTAGCGTGCCCTGCAGCCCCTTATGGATTGTTTCCCCAAATAGGCGCTCACAAATGAGGCGCTGCTCCCTATTCATCTGAAGAAGCCTGCTGGCTAAGTAGCAGCCATAGGATTCTTCCGCTTCGGGGGGGCTCCTTAAAAAACGGGTGGCCTCTTGCATGAGGCGCAGGGATGCGTCCTGTGTGACCATCCCCTTCCTGGCCCTTTTTTTGGGAAGGTGGAGGGGAGGCACTTGGGATTCGGTCAGGCTCCTACTGGGCCCAGCCACCTCACTTGGCCCAGCCACCTCACTTGGCCCAGCCACCTCACTGGGAGCAGCCACCTCACTGGGAGCAGCCACCTCCTGCCTGACACTGGGCCCAGCCTCCTCCAGGATGATGGTGAATCCGGCCTCCTCCAGGCTGTCCATGGGCCTGGTCTCCTCCTGCCTGCCACTTTCCCCACATTCCTCCTGGATGGACTCATCCTGTGTATAAAAAAAGGACAATAGTTTGAGTATATTTTTTTGGGTTCATCAATGACACACAGTTTGCTTCTCATGAATAGCAAATTCAATGTGAATACTTCTCTTTAATAAAAGAGTCTAATCAGACACCCTAATTATTTCAAGCAGGTGCCAAACATATTTAGCCACTACTGTCAATTGATATGTATACCCAATTTTGAGTGCCAAATTATTTTAGACAATTATAACATCCAGTTAACATCATTAATATTAGTACAGTAAATATTTGTTAAAATAATTTACCTGACTCCAGATGGTCATATCTGGTTCATCCAGGATGGAAGACCCAGCTTGCTCCTCATCAGCCTCTGCTGGGGTGGAGGGAAGGGTGGAGGGAAGGGTTGAAAGTGATGGCCTGGCTTCATTCTGGTCATCCAGAAAACGTAGTTGATTATAGTACCACAGCCTGGGTACATAAACATCATCTGCTGATGCTCCTGATCTCCTTGATTCCTGGATCTTCTTATGCTCCCTCTTATACATGTTCCTCAAGCCCCCAATTTTCTTGAGCAATGTCTCCATTGTTGCTTCCGGGATGGTCGCCTGGACAAAGGCCAGAAGTCTCTCCAGCGTTGACTTCCTCACATGCTTAGCATAATACTGAGGGTGTTTCACCTCCCACAAATTCCTCATCTCTCGATATTTGGAAATAAAAGATGTAAGGAACTCTGGATCCTTAAATAGGGGATTCATTATATCTGGAAAAGATGAAGTCACAAGACAAAAAACACTTTTATTATAGGTTTCGGCTAACCCCTCATCATCTTCTCCCTATGTAGGCCTCATCAATCTATCAAGCCATATAGGCCGCTTGCTACAAAGTCATGACCATAAAACCCAAAAAAAAATATATTTAACCACTTGAGCCCCGGACCATTATGCTGCCTAAGGACCAGAGGTCTTTTTCCAATTTGGCACTGCGTCGATTTAACTGCTAATTGCGCGGTCATGCAATGCTGTACCCAAACGAAATTTGCGTCCTTTTCTTCCCACAAATAGAGCTTTCTTTTGATGGTATTTGATCACCTCTGCGGTTTTTATTTTTTGCGCTATAAACGGAAAAAGACCGAAAATTTTGAAAAAAAATGATATTTTCTACTTTTTGTTATAAAAAAAATCCAATAAACTAAATTTTAGTCATACATTTAGGCCAAAATGTATTCGGCCACATGTCTTTGGTAAAAAAAATGTCAATAAGCGTATATTTATTGGTTTGCGCAAAAGTTATAGCGTCTACAAACTAGGGTACATTTTCTGGAATTTACACAGCTTTTAGTTTATGACTGCCTATGTCATTTCTTGAGGTGCTAAAATGGCAGGGCAGTACAAAACCCCCACAAATGACCCCATTTTGGAAAGTAGACACCCCAAGGAAATTGCTGAGAGGCATGTTGAACCCATTGAATATTTATTTTTTTTGTCCCAAGTGATTGAAAAATGACAAAAAAAAAAAAAAAAAAAAATATTTACAAAAAGTTGTCACTAAATGATATATTGCTCACACAGGCCATGGGCCTATGTGGAATTGCACCCCAAAATACATTCAGCTGCTTCTCCTGAGTATGGGGATACCACATGTGTGGGACTTTTTGGGAGCCTAGCCGCGTACGGGGCCCCGAAAACCAATCACCGCCTTCAGGATTTCTAAGGGTGTAAATTTTTGCTTTCACTCTTCACTGCCTATCACAGTTTCGGAGGCCATGGAATGCCCAGGTGGCACAAAACCCCCCAAAATGACCCCATTTTGGAAAGTAGACACCCCAAGCTATTTGCTGAGAGGCATATTGAGTCCATGGAATATTTTATATTTTGACACAAGTTGCGGGAAAGTGACACTTTTTTTTTTTTTTTTTTTTTTTTTCATAAAGTTGTCACTAAATGATATATTGCTCACACAGGCCATGGGCATATGTGGAATTGCACCCCAAAATACATTTAGCTGCTTCTCCTGAGTATGGGGATACCACATGTGTGGGACTTTTTGGGAGCCTAGCCGCGTACAGGGCCCCGAAAACCAATCACCGCCTTCAGGATTTCTAAGGGTGAAAATTTTTGATTTCACTCTTTACTGCCTATCACAGTTTCGGAGGCCATGGAATGCCCAGGTGGCATAAAACCCCCCCAAATGACCCCATTTTGGAAAGTAGACACCCCAAGCTATTTGCTGAGAGGCATGGTGAGTATTTTGCAGCTCTCATTTGTTTTTGAAAATGAAGAAAGACAAGAAAAAACATTTTTTTTTTTCTTTTTTCAATTTTCAAAACTTTGTGACAAAAAGTGAGGTCTGCAAAATACTCACTATACCTCTCAGCAAATAGCTTGGGGTGTCTACTTTCCAAAATGGGGTCATTTGGGGGGGTTTTGTGCCACCTGGGCATTCCATGGCCTCCGAAACTGTGATAGGCAGTGAAGAGTGAAATCAAAAATTCACGCCCTTAGAAAGCCTGAAGGCGGTGCTTGGTTTTCGGGGTCCCGTACGCGGCTAGGCTCCCAAAAAGTCTCACACATGTGGTATCCCCGTACTCAGGAGAAGCAGCAGAATGTATTTTGGGGTGTAATTTCACATATTCCCATGGCATGTTTGAGCAATATATCATTTAGTGACAACTTTGTGCAAAAAAAAAAAAAAAAAAAAAAATTTGTCTCTTTCCCGCAACTTGTGTCGCAATATAAAATATTCCATGGACTCGACATGCCTCTCAGCAAATAGCTTGGGGTGTCTACTTTCCAAAATGGGGTCATTTGGGGGGGTTTTGAACTGTCCTGGCATTTTATGCACAACATTTAGAAGCTTATGTCACACATCACCCACTCTTCTAACCACTTGAAGACAAAGCCCTTTCTGACACTTATTGTTTACATGAAAAAGTTTTTTTTTTTTGCAAAAAAATTACTTTGAACCCCCAAACATTATATATTTTTTTAAAGCAAATGCCCTACAGATTAAAATGGTGGGTGTTTCATTTTTTTTTTTCACACAGTAATTGCGCAGCGATTTTTCAAACGCATTTTTTGGGGAAAAAACACACTTTTTTAAATTTTAATGCACTAAAACACACTATATTGCCCAAATGTTTGATGAAATAAAAAAGATGATCTTAGGCCGAGTACATGGATACCAAACATGACATGCTTTAAAACTGCGCACAAACGTGCAGTGGCAACAAAATAAATACATGTTTAAAAGCCTTCAAAAGCCTTTACAGGTTACCACTTTAGATTTACAGAGGAGGTCTACTGGAAAAATTACTGCACTCGATCTGGCCTTCGCGGTGATACCTCACATGCATGGTGCAATTGCTGTTTACATATGACGCCAGACCGCCGCTTGCGTTCGCCTTAGCGCGAGAGCAGGGGGCGACAGGGGTGCTTTTTTTTTTTTTTTTCTTTATTATTTTTTTGCTTTTTTAATCTTACTTTTAAACTGTTCCTTTCATATTTTTTTTTTTAATCATTTTTATTGTTATCTCGGGGAATGTAAATATCCCCTATGATAGCAATAGGTAGTGACAGGTACTCTTTTTTGAAAAAATTGTGGTCTATTAGACCCTAGATCTCTCCTCTGCCCTCAAAGCATCTGACCACACCAAGATCGGTGTGATAAAATGCTTCCCCAATTTCCCAATGGCGCTATTAACATCCGGCGAAATCTAAGTCATGAAATACTCGTAGCTTCCGGTTTCTTAGGCCATAGAGATGTTTGGAGCCACTCTGGTCTCTGATCAGCTCTATGGTCAGCTGGCTGAATCACCGGCTGCATTCTCAGGTTCCCTGTTGAGACAGGAGAGCCAGAGAAAAACACGGAAGACGGTGGGGGTGGGGGGGGCATTCCCTCCCACGGCTTGTAAAGGCAGTCTAGAGGCTAATTAGCCGCTAGGATTGCTTTTACATGAAAGCCGACCGCTGGCTGAAAAGAATGATACCAAGATGATACCTAAACCTGCAAGCATCATTCTGGTATAACCACTCAAAGTCGTGAATGGCGTACCTGAAGACAAAAAAATGGTTAACAATGGTTAACAATAAAGCACAGTAAACAGTAAAGTATAAATAATTACACACCTGAAAAACAAACATGATAAAACATAATAACAATAACAATAACAATAAAACATTGCAGAATAGAATACAGTAAAAAAGAGCAGAACAATAGAGAGAGAGAATAGAGAGAGAGAGAACAATAAAACGACAACTATTTTTTTTTTATTTCATATTTTTTTTTTTTTTTTACACTTTTTTTGTAACTAACTTTTATAACGGTAACCGGTTCCAGGTTCGGGTCTCTCAAAATGCGATGGCATCTTGGGAGACCCTGTGAAAGTGTGCCTAGTCTGTGCAATGCTGTACCCTACGCTAATACTCAACTAGTGAATGGTAGCGTTCAAAACATTCACCAATGCAAAGACCAGGATTGTCAGGACAGGAGGGACAATAATAGCGGGTGTCACGCCTATATCCGCGCTTGCTGCAGACACAACATCTTTTTTGGGGGGGTTCGTTGGGTAGGGGTACTCGGGAGGACATAAAGAAAATGCCTCTCATGCAGCCGACTGCATTTGGTTGGGGATGTGAATGGGGGAAGTACGGGCGCTGCAGAAGCGGTGGGTTCCCAATTAGGATTGGTGAATGCAGCAGGAAGGGCACTATGGGCACGACGGGCCTGTGTTTGTCTTTTTGGTGGCAGCGGGACACTACTTGTGCTTGCCACCTCACCAGCTTGAACTGCACTTATGGGACTCGCCACGTCACCAAGTCTTACTGCAGTGCTGGTTTGACTACGACCGGGGTGTACTAGGCCGCTGGCGCTTGCCAGTTCCCCAAAACGCTACCAAAAAACTGTTAGCGATCGCAGGGATCAGGCCTGACTCTGCGAACGCTGCAGTTATGCGTTTAGTGTTTTGTAAGTGACAGTGATCGATCGATACTGCACTTGGGTGGGCTGGGCTGGGCCGGGCGGAGGGGCAAAACGCAGGTGCTAGCAGGTATCTGGGCTGATCCCGCTAACACTGCGTTTTTGGGAACCCTAAACTGCTGGTGACGCCAGTATAGATCTGATCGGATCTGATATTGATCCGTTCAGATACTATACCACTAAGGGAGGTGTACGGTGCGTGCGTGGGTGTTAGCGGTACTGGCGCTAACCTGACGCTGCCTGGGGCTGGTGCTTGCCAGTTCACCAAAACGCTACAAAAAAAACTGTTAGCGATCGCAGGGATCAGGCCTGACTCTGCGAACGCTGCAGTTATGCGTTTAGTGCCTTGTAAGTGACAGTGATCGATCGATACTGCACTTGGGTGGGCTGGGCGGAGGGGCAAAACGCAGGTGCTAGCAGGTATCTGGGCTGATCCCGCTAACACTGCGTTTTTGGGAACCCTAAACTGCTGGGGACGCTAGTATAGATCTGATCGGATCAGATATTGATCCGATCAGATACTATACCACTAAGGGAGGCGTATGCTGCGTGCGTGGGTGTTAGCGGTACTGGCGCTAATCTGACGCTGCCTGGGGCGACGCATATCACCGCCGGGCGATCGGGGGGCTAAACCTTTATTCGGTAATAAACGGCGGGTGCCCTGACACTATAAAAAAAAAAAAAACTAACCAGCGTCAACCGTAACGGTTATACAGTGATCAGTGGTGAAAGGGTTAACTAGGGGGCAATCAAGGGGTTAAAACATTTATTAGGTAGTATATGGGGGTCCCTGACGCTATAAAACGCTGACGGCGAACCTAAATATTTACCTCACTAACTAGCGTCACCAGTGACACTAATACAGCGATCAGAAAAATGATCGCTTAGCGACACTGGTGACAGGGGGTGATCAAGGGGTTAAAACTTTATTAGGGGGGGTTAGGGGGGTACCCTAGACCTACAGGGGGGTAACAGTAACTGTGCTAACACAGTAACTGTCACAAACTGACACAGCAGTAATCAGAAAAAAAAAAAAAAAAAAAAAACTGCTGGTTTCAGTTTGTGACAGGGGGGGGGGGGGTGATTGGGGGGGGATCGGGGGGCGATCGGGGGGGGGATCGGGGTGTAATGTGTGCCTGGCATGTTCTACTGTGTGTGTGTGTGTTGGTGCACTTACTCACATGTCGTCTCTCCTCGGGCCGGAACGGAAACTACCGACCCGAGGGGAGATTACATCACTTCCTTTGCTGCTGTTTAGCATACAGCAGCAAAGGAGTGTTCCCATTGGCCGGCGGCGATCGCGAGGGGGGGGCCACGAACGGATGGCCTCCCCCTCGTCTCTGATCGCCGGGGGACAGAACGGGACCGCCTCGGGCGGCGGGGGGGGGTCCGATCGGACCCCCCACCCGCGGAAGGCAAATCACGTACATGTACGTGATTTTGCCTGTCCGTGCCGCCTTGCCGACGTACATCGGCGTGAGGCGGTCGTCAAGTGGTTAAAATTACCTTCGTTTTGTAACGTCCTGGTCCACTATCACCTACGCACAGAACGTTCGTACGACACGTGCGCAAGGGCCCTCTTCATACACTACGCATGTGTGAAACTCCGCCTGCGTCGCCCGCCCCTGACGTTCGAAATTAACTCATGTTCTCCGCCCCCTAATTCGACGCACAGAACGTACGTACGACACGTGCGCAAGGGCCCTCTTTATACACTACGCATGTGTGAAACTCCGCCTGCGTCGCCCGCCCCTGACGTTCGAAATTAACTCATGTTCTCCGCCCCCTAATTCGACGCACAGAACGTACGTACGACACGTGCGCAAGGCCCCTCTTTATACACTACGCATGTGTGAAA